>NC_081181.1:94462560-94644648 GCF_029867415.1 Vicia villosa | reverse complement strand
GCCTATCATGGCTCTTTTTCAAAAATCAATGCAGCTTAGGCTCAAAAATCACTATTTTCACTTTTTCTGTTTTAAATACGTAAATGTCCCAATGATAATTTTGAATGAACATGTGCATTTGAATATGATTGATGTTTACCAGGAAAAACAGGAATAGCATTCAGGAAATGTCCCAATTATCTGGACATCATCCCATCAGAAGAAAATCCCCAAGAGAAACGCATTTCTCAGCAAATTCCTCAAAAAGATTTTCTCTTCAAAAGAAGTCTTATCCCCCAGCAGGGTTGTTCCAGATTACTATCTTCAGAAGGTGTGATCCCCGCACCCGGACTTGGTCAGATAGTGCATCGGAGGATTATGCATCTTCCTCATTCCCATTTGAAAGGCATCAGAACTTCCAGCTACCTTTCATTCCCAAGTGATATTCAAAGATCCTTCAACAGAGTACCAGGGTTCTCAAAGAATTTCCCCAGCCGAGGGTACTCAAACAAGACAAAAGATCATCAACGATCACAATATAATCATATCCAGATGACTGGCGGAAATTTATTTTCCCAAATAGAAGCTTGACATCTCACATGCATACATCACATATTCACATGCATACATCACATATTCACATTCATACATCATACATCATACATCATACATCATGCATCATGCGCATATTCATACGCATATTCATACACAACATAACATGCCTATTTCTCCTTTAGCTCACATTACATGCATCATAAACATTGCATATTGCTAACTTGATTTTTCAGGTAGACAGATATCTTCAACAAAGATATTCTCAATCACATGCAGTGTTCACCTGAATTCCATGAACGGTTCTCTCAGATATGATCAAGCCGAAGATTCATTCTGATCACTAACCAACTCAAAAACAGGCATCACAGATCTAAAGCGATACCTCAGACGGTTCCAGAACGATCTAGCATCAAAGATCTAAAGCGATACCTCAGACGGTTCCAGAACGATCTAACATTGCAGATCTAAAGTTGATACCTCAGACGGTTCCAGAACGATCTACTATCGAAGATCTAAAGCGATACCTCAGACGGTTCCAGAACGATCTGCCATCAAAGATATAAAGCTGATACCTCAGACGGTTCCACAATGATCAACTTCCAAAATCTAAATCGGAAAAACTTTGGACAAGTTCCGTAACGATTATCTTCCAAGACTTAAAGCGGTAACCTTGGACGGTTCCGAAACAGTCAACACAAAGACTTTCAAATCCTTCATCAAGATATAATCAATGGATTCATTCTGATGAACAAACCATCAACCCATTCACCAGGTGGCATCTGAAAGCCCATCTCAGGTAATGTGTCAATCTGCCAACAACATTTCACAGACGACATTCAAATGCAACTTCCAACATCTCTTCTGATCAAGGTAAGTGCAAATTTTCAGGGCATCTAAATATTCAATCATCTTCTACCTTCAGATTTCAGACAATCTCTTCAGGTTTAAGAAGATTGAATAGGGGCAACTGTTATACCCCAAAATTTGCCCGCATCATTTTTCAAGAAAACTCCAATCTGAAAATTAAAAGTCTCATATAATCATGGATTTTTATTTCAACAAAGATCCTGATATATGAAATACTTAGTTTTTAGAATTTTTTCTTATACAGTAATTTGGCTTGCAGTTGAATTTATTCTTACGCAAACGCCAAATGCTGTTTATTACTTCACACATGCTATTTATTTATTTACAGATAAATAGTACTGACACAATTGGTACAGAGTTAAATCTTTTTGCAGGCGCAGAATCAGGAAACTCAGACTGTACTGGTAACAAGTAGATTATTATTATCTTTTGTTTCCCACTAATTTTTGTACTATATTCCATTATTTTCAAAAATCTTTTCAAATCTCTTTTTCAAAAATCAAATCCTAACTTTATTCTCCACATCTCTCTTTTTCCCAACACTATCATACACTTTCTTTCAAATCTTACTTCCACTCAAATTTTCCTTTTGTACGGAATCACATCATTCCCCAACGTCTCTATCCTTCTTTCCATTCTATAAATACCTCCCATTTTCTTCCATAAAATCTCACATCAAATTCTAATTCATCTCTCAAAATTCCACTTCATAATCCATCCTTTCTTCTTCCCCGACAAAATGACGAAGCGGTGGGAAACGTGTTTTCTTATGGTCATCACCATTGCTACGGTGATCATGTCTTTCTTCTGTCTACATAGCCCGGAACACTGTGGACCTGGGATGCTTATGCTCCCAATCATCTACATGTTACTATTTGTAGCATGGGTTATCAATCGTCATTTTTAAGATTTGCCGTATTTCTTAAATGTACCGTTTATTCGTCGTACTGTTCAATATAGTATGTAATATTTGTACTGTCAGTATTAAATATTGTACTATTTGTCATAATATTGCTTAATTACTCAGATAATATTTTATGTGTTTTCTGCCAGTCAAATATTCATTTTTCTGTGCATTAAATGATTTTCAGGGTTATTATCGGTAATTTTGCCCACATACAGTAAATATTAGTTATTTATTATGTCTGTGTTTTTAACAAGTCATGTAAATAAACTTTCATTTTTCACATAAAACAAAAGCAAAAACAACAAAAAAAAAGAAAATTAACTTTGACTGTTGATTTTTCACTCTAACTGCTACATCAATACCTGGACAGTCAGTTGACAGTCAAACTGCTGGCAGTACAATTCTCAGTGTTTTGTACTATCAATCAAATCAATCTTTCACAATTCAAAATTCCAAGATTTTTGTTCTAGAAGTCTTCTGAATATCACACGATTAGCAGAGACTCAACACTGCACAAAAATCAGGTACGTTTAACTGTCTCCTACATAAACAGTCCCTAACTAGGGTTTTCTTGTTTTTACAGGAGAAACAAGTTTTTGAGACCTCAAATGGATTTCATGCACATCCATATATCTCAAAGTACCATCATACAAATTTTCAAACTTCAATTCACTCAGACGCACCGTCAGCAGCTCAAACAGTCAACAGACGACCCGTTTGACCAAAAAAAGTCAACAGACAGTCAAAAATGAAAATTTTTGTCAAAATCCATATTTTGTCAAAGGATTCATCATTTGATCATTGGATGATCATAATTCATCAAGGAAAGATCAAAAATCAACAAAACCCTAAGATTCAAAATTAGGGTTTTTACCTGAAAAGTCAACTCAACTTTGACTGGTCATAACTCTCTCATCCTTCATCCAAAAAATTCAAACCAAAGCTCATTTTGAAGGAAATTCAATTATCTTTCAAATGCAATTGATCCCATGGTCATTGCATTCACCATTTGAAAAATATGATCAAAGACATTACAGGTCATTTTCAAAGTCAACAAAAAGACACTTTTTTCAAAAGGACACACAAGGAGCATCAAAAATCATTTTGACATGAGACCAAAGGCATTGGTTAGAGGACTCTTTGAGGTTTCCAAAAAGTGCAAGATCTCCTTCATATGACAAAAATTGAGGGATTTACACCTTGTTGAAGTTGGCTAAATTTTGGAAAATGCATAAAACCAACATTGCTCAAAAATGCATTTTTTCCAAATGGGGCCAAGTTTTCATGGTTCAAACATGTATGCCATGTTATTATGGGCCTCCCACGACCAAGACAAGGCCCATACCATTTTTATTCATTTTTTGCTTGATTTTATCTTATTTTAAGATTAAATTAAAAGGAAAAAATGAATGGATAATGGTTAGCTTACAATCTAAGGATGACTCACCCAAGGAATCTTCATTTTTCTGCAGAGAATTGAAGAGCAAGGCAAGTGCATTGAAGAGAAGAAGACTTGGTCAATAATTCAAAGCTTTTTAATATAAAAAAATCAAGAATTCCACAAAGGCAACTAGATGCTTCTTAGCTTCAATTCTAAGCACTTCAATGCTTATAAATAGGCTAGCATACTTTAGTAACACAGAGAGGACGAATTCAGTAGCATTCATAAGCACATAGCACTCTTGTAACAACTTGTAATTTTCAAAGAAACTTGAAATTCGAATTTTAAGTTTCAGTCAATTTCAATACAAAATAAACATTCAAACATCATCTCTGAGCTTCACTGAAACAATTCCAATCATTTCCAAGTCCTAAACCTCATTGAATCGAGCTATATAGGCCACGGTTTGTTCAAACTAAAACCAACTTATATCTCATAACACACGCACATTTAACAAGATGTAGATGCATAATTGTGTTTGGTTTGAAGCTCTGGTCGTTTCTGGAGCTTCAATTGGATTTTAATGGCTGTTTGTAGCATATACCATTTTAGGGTTTTCTTAGCTCAAAATTAGGGTTCTTCATTAGGGCCAAAATTAAAGCAAATTAAGGGCATGGTTACATTCAGTGGAACAAGACGAGTTGAATGGTACCATCGCGCCTAATTTCTATGCCTGTTTACCCCTATTCGTTATTTTGCAGAATTAGGGTTCATCAATTATAGCGCTTTTGCATAAAAGCGCTGTTGAAAGTGGCGTCTGGAGGTTGAAGATGATGCGTGTCCTCCTCCTATTGGCTGGCACGCGCGCGCAGTTTTTTTAAATTTCCCACTAATCAAGTGTTTTGCAGGTACACTGAGTGCCATGCGCCTCAAAATCTGAACCATCTGATCCACTATCCATCCAATCCAACGCGCCAGATCATGCAGCTGCATCATGTTCCTTCATTCAATTTCCACATCTGATCAGTATCCTTTTATTTTTTATTTCTATTTTAATTTCTTTGCAAAATTAATTAAAAATAGTTTAAAAAATCCAAAAAATACACCAAAAATGTTTTTAGACTTCTAAAATAATATATTATTTTCTGAAATAAAAATATTTTATTTTTCTTCAAAATTTCAATATTTTGCATAATTAATTAGTATATATTTATATATTTGCTTCTTAATTATTCTAACCAATCAAAAATCATAAAAAAAATTGTTCTTAATGTTAAATATTGTTTATATATTATAAACTAATTTTGTACATATTTTGAATAATTTTCTCTTTAAGTTTTAATTATTTGTGTAATTATTTGCATAATTATGTTTTAATTAGCTTAATCAATTTCAAATCAATTTCAAAAATTCCAAAAAAATTAGTTTTGTTTTAAAATTAATTAACAAATATTTTGTACATATTTTAAACTTAATTTCTAGGTTTAAATCTATTTTCATCTTTTTTTCCATTTTGATTTAATTAATCATACATTAATTATAATTAAAATAAATCATAAAAAATCCAAAGACATGCCTTTTATTTTTCTTGCAATTTAAATTCCTAGATAAATGTATAGGATGTCAAAATCATGTAAATAGGCTAGTTTACATTTCCTGCACAATCGATGTAATAGCGTAGATTTACTTTCCGCACTTTACATTTCCGCATTTTAATTTCCAGCAAATATAAACTGCGTGTATGTCAAAGATAAAATTGAACCGTTAGATCACTAACTTCAAAGATAAAATATCTGAATACAAACACAATCACACTTGCACCTCTTAAGGTAATCCCTTCTCATTCTTTTCAAAATCAAAGTCAAAATTCTACTGTTTCGAGTACAAAATCGAACTTTTTGTTTATATCCGGTGAAAGGATAGATTTTTAAAGGAAATAGGATAAAGACCTTACAACTCAGGGTAGACCTCCTAGTTTGCTTGCTCAAATCAAAACAAACAAAATTCTCATACACTGTTGTTTTTCAAAACAAAACTTTCCAAAAAGACAATATTTTGTATACATCCAAACACGGATCATTACAAAGTTAACGTTCTTTTCAAAACATCTTTCGAAAGATAAACAAGCATTTTGTATACATCCGCACAAGGATCATTACAAAATTCAATTTACAAAGGTATTTGAAACCACATATGAGCATTCTAAAGCAATTGAAAAGTAATCGACAAACAAGTGAGCTAAGCAAACTTAAGAGCCCATGGATAACCATGGATACAAAGGGTGCTAACACCTTCCCTTTGTATAACCTACCCCCTTACCCAGAATTTCTTAAAGGTCTTTTTTCTGTTTCTTTTATAAACCTTTCCTTAATTGGATAAAATAAAAGGTCGGTGGCGACTCTGTGAATTTTCAAAAAATGCGAAAGCATTAAGCGATAAAAAAGAGTCAGTTCACGTATCTCTCCCGAACAGAGGTATGGCCCGAATAAAAACGGAGGTCCACACATGCTAAAGAGAATTGGTATGTTCGATGCTGATATAAGGCCACATAACATGGTCTTATCTAACTACGAAGGCAAGATAGGACAAACATTGGGAGTCGTTCAGGTCAATTTGACAGTGGGCTCAGTCACAAGGCCAACTATGTTCATGGTTATACCAGCAAAAGCAAATTACAACCTTTTGCTTGGTAGGGAATGGATTCATGGGGTTGCAGCTGTGCCCTCGACAATGCATCAACGGGTGACAATTTGGAGGGAAGATGGTATAGTGGAGAATATCGAAGGAGATCAGAGTTACTATATGGCTGAAGTTAACCAGGTGAATAAAACCAACTTCGATCGGAACCTGGCAAACATAAGTCCTTGTCATGCTGCAGAAGAGATGTATGCCCCAAATAAGAATGCATTGTATTATTTAACTTTACACCCAAATGGATTCCAGTGGGATAGAGAGATCATGGATGATCCAGCAGATACAGCACGATTGGAGAATTATCCTGCAGTACGGCCAACAGGCTGGGACGATGACATTAATAATGTCTGAGTCTTCGTTCTTCGAAAAGATTTCGGCTTACGTGGCCGAGAACAAAAGGAAGGCGGCTCTCGAAGCCGAACTATCAAATGCAAAGATGGACGCAGTTCTAACCAAAAACGGAGTAACAGAGTTAGAGATACATACGAGTTTCGAATTCTCTGAAGACCCGGTTCAAGTCGAAAAGATCGTGAGAGAAGAATCGAGTCAAAGGTTAGATGCAATTTACGACGAAGAACCTTTGGGATTTGAAAAAGACCCAATGGCGTCGAACATAAAAATGTTGGCTCAAGATCCACTTGAAGAAGTAAATCTTGGAGACAAGGATCAAAAAAGAATAACATACATCAGCGCGAAACTAGAACCAGAGCTAAAAGCAACGGTCATCAAAATATTGAAAGAAAACAAAGATTGTTTTGCTTGGGATTATGATGAGATGCCTGGTCTAGGAAGAGACTTGGTCGAATTGAAACTACCAATAAAAGAAGGGAAGAAGCCTGTAAAGCAAACTCCCAGGAGATTCGCGCCAGAGATTCATTCGAAGATTAAAGCAGAGGTCGAAAGGCTTCTACGTTGCAAGTTTATCCGAACTACAAGGTATGTTGAATGGATTGCTAATATAGTACCTGTAATTAAAAAGAATGGTTCATTAAGAGTATGCATAGACTTTCGTGATCTTAATGCAGCCACTCCTAAAGACGAATATCCCATGCCTGTAGCAGAAATGCTAGTAGACTCAGCCGCAGGCTTCGAGTATTTGAGCATGTTGGATGGATATTCTGGATACAATCATATCTTTATTGCAGAGGATGATGTATCCAAAACAGCATTTCGTTGCCCAGGGGCAATAGGCACTTACGAATGGGTTGTAATGCCTTTTGGTTTAAAAAATGCTGGGGAAACTTATCAAAGAGCAATGAATTCTATATTCCATGACTTTATAGAAACATTCATGCAAGTATATATAGATGACATTGTGGTAAAATCTACCTCGGGTATGAGTCATCTCGATCATTTGAGCCAATCATTCGAAAGAATGAGGAAACATGGCTTGCAGATGAACCCCCTCAAATGTGCTTTCTTTGTGCAGGCAGGTGATTTCTTGGGTTTCGTAGTCCACAAAAAAGGAATAGAAATTAACCAGAACAAGACGAAAGCCATAATGGAAACCAAGTCTCCATCCACAAAGAAAGAAATACAATCATTATTGGGAAAGATAAATTTCTTAAGGAGATTTATCTCTAATTTGAGTGGACGCACGCAAGCTTTCTCACCTATACTACGACTTAAGCAAGGAAAATTTGAATGGCGTGCTGAACATCAAGAAGCTTTCGATCAGATCAAGCAATACTTGACTTGTCCACCAATCTTATCTCCCCCAAACGGGAAGAAGCACATGCGCCTATACATTTCAGCGTCGGATAAAACAATAGGCAGCATGTTGGCGCAAGAAGATGAGAATGGCATCGAAAGAGCCATTTATTACTTAAGTAGAGTACTCAATGATGCAGAGACTAGATATACTGCTATAGAAAAGCTCTGCCTTTGCTTGTATTTCTCTTGTATCAAACTTAAGTATTATATAAAGCCAGTTGATGTTTATGTTTCATCTCATTGTGATGTTATTAAACATATGTTATCCAAGCCAATACTACATAGTCGAATTGGTAAGTGGGCTTTAGCCCTTACTGAATATTCATTAATATTTCAGCCTCTCAAGGCAATGAAAGGTCAAATTGTGTCAGACTTCATTGTCGACCATGCAGTAGTTGAGATTCATCAACAGTACGTGGGTTTAAAACCCTGGAGGTTATACTTCGATGGTTCAACGCATAGAGAAGGAACTGGAGTTGGAATGTTGATGATTTCTCCTGATGGAATTCCAACAAAGCTCAAGTATAAAATCGAAGGTCCATTGTGCTCCAACAACGAAGCTGAATACGAAGCATTAATTGCTGGACTTGAAGCTTTGTTAGAATTGGGGGCAACCAGAGTCGAAATTAAAGGAGACTCCGAATTGGTCATTAAACAATTGACAAAGGAATACAAGTGCATCAAAGAAAATTTGATCATGTATTTTGTCATAGCAAATAGGCTACTCAAGAAATTCGAATATGTGGAATTAAAACACATATCAAGGATAAATAACCAAGAAGCAAACGACTTGGCACAATTAGCTTCAGGATACAAAGTATCAAAAGAGAAGTTAGAGGAATTGATTGAAGTAAGAGGGAGAGCAATGTCTACTAAACTTTCCCCAAGTGACCTAGAGAATTCACAATTGGGTTATGCCAACAAAGAAGAATTCGAAGTATTAAACATAGACTCATTGGCAGATACAGATTGGAGGAGTCCAATAATAAACTATCTAAAAAATCCTTCGACGGATACAGACAGGAAAATCAAGTATAGAGCCCTGTCATATTTCCTGATGGGAAATGAATTGTTCAAGAAAACTCCTGAAGGGGTATTATTGAAATGCTTGGGTGAAGCAGAAGCATATCTGGCCCTGTCGAACGTACACAGTGGAGCATGTGGTGCACATCAAGCAGGGCACAAAATGAAATGGCTTTTGTTTCGTTATGGGATGTACTGGCCTTCGATGTTAAAAGATTGCATAGAGTTTGCGAAAGGGTGTCAAGAGTGCCAAGAACATGCAGGTATCCAACACGCTCCAGCAAACGAATTAAGTACAATAGTGAAACCTTGGCCTTTTAGGGGATGGGTGTCATACCCCAAATTTGTCCTACCCCCTTTACTTCTAACTGGCTTGGGCTTTGCATTCATGTACATACATCACTCAGGTCATAATCCATACCCATGCATGCATACCATGGGTACTATTCAAAGGCTAGCAAGAGAGAACTCCATTGTAAAGAAGTTTGATCAGAGAATAAGAAAACAGAGATAGAATCATGTGGCTCTATGTTCATTAAAGTCCTCCTGGATTGGGGTGTCTCTCTGCTTCAAATTAGGGCATTGATTGAAGAGTGCAAGCTTGCAAATCGTCTGGTTCTTTAAATCAAGGTTTCTTTGACCAAAGTCAACCAGTTGACTTTCTGGTCAACATTTAATCAGGAATGGCTTCTATGTGTGGAAAACTTCTCATGTTGACCTTGTGGAGGTGTTTGTGTGACTGGAATTGATTGGAGGAGATTTAATCAGGAATCTCATCAATAGTCGGAAAAATCAGAACAGTTGACTTTTGGGTCGAGATCAGAAAATTATTCAAATATTGACTTTTGGTGGAAAAGTAATCAAGAAAAGTCGAAGAATGGATAAAATCGGAGGTTTGACAAAAGTTGCCGAAAATAGAATAAAAGTCAAAAATGGAAAGTTTTTACACTTAGAAAATATTTTGGCTCTTAAAAATTTGATGATCAGTCCACTTCACCATCAGGTTACACGTGGCAAATCACATTTTTTGGAGACATTTTCAACATCAAAGTTGTTCCTCTCATGGAGGAGAGCAACTTTGTAGTTGGACACTTTTCCATTTGAAGCTTGGTTGAAAAGATATTAAGGTTCAAAGTTGGAAGTTTTCATCTAACACAAGTCACAAGGCTGGGCAAGAATTCTGGGCAGCGCAGTCATTTTAACAAACACATGGTGTGCCTACTTTGGGTCTGATTCTAGAGAATTATAAATATCCTACAAATGAAAACTTGGTATGTATCTACTCTATTCCATGTCCTCTACACAACTGGACAGGAATCGAGTCAATTGGGCGAATATTGAAGCATCTACAAAGCTCCAAAGTCACCTCCTGACTAAGCCTAAGTCACGCGTATGGCCAGGCCAGAATCTGAGTCACGCGTAAGCATTTGAGCAAGCAGGGGGCGTGCCAAATCTAAGTCTAGATTTAGAGAGCTTGAGGCACTTTACAAGGTCAATACCAATGTCAAACTACTCCTCTCCATTTCCTCTATCAAAATGATTAAGAGTGATCAATTTTGGTTAAGTATTGTTAGAGATACTAAACTCCAAAGTCATGCCCTGGCCAAGTTGCGTATCGGCCATAAATATGAGGCCAGATCAAGTTAAGCGCGCCAGCCCCATGTTAATTGTGTATCATCACATTCTAGTCTGCTTTTGAAGGGTTTGTGAACATTTTTACTTGGTCATATTAACACAAGACATGCTCTACCACATGTCTTCTACATTGTGAGTCCAAAAGTGAACCATTTGGGCAATTGGCCAAAGAGTTATAGGGCTGCAAAGATGGCCATTGGAAATAAAAAAATGATGCAAACTTCAACACTCCATAGAATCATGCACCATAATACACACGAAAACGCAAGTGTATCAAGCTTGTTCACAAAGCAGTTGAAGGAAAAATCAGCTCAGCACCACACCACACCATGATATAATGCAACGCACACCACCATAACACCATGCACCCCATGCAAAAGCATCCTACATAAACCCAACTCCTTCACAAAAACTCGGCCCCCACTTCATTTTCATTTTTTTCACAGTTTCAAACAACACAACTCTTCTCTCCTCTCTCTCTCTCTCCTTCTACTTCATCAAGTCACCTTCAAAGTTTGTTACAAGTTGTAACAAACTCTAACAGAACCAAAACCACCACCATAACCACACTCCTTCCACCTTCACCTTCTTCATCACGCCAACCTTCAACCGCCACTCTCCTCCGCCTCTAACCATCAACCACAATGACAAACTCTTAAGCACCTTCAAATCTTCATCTATTTTCCAAGACTTCATCATCTCCAAACTCAACGTATTCATCATCTCTGAATCAATCTCCGTCTTCATCTAGCTCCAAGCACCACCAATATCATCATGATCCTGCTCGTGTCATCATCATCACATTGCGGTTTCAGGCAACAGCATAAAAATCCTCTAAGATCCTGAGTGTGATTCGCAGAAGTTTAAAGCATTTCCATCATCATTTCACCGAGAGTCAGGATTCAAGAGCAACACAAGAGTGGATCTTCCTCCTCGTTTTTAATCCAAGAATCTGAACAAGTAAGTATTTCAAACTCCCTGAGCATATTAATACTACTATGTGAGATGGATGATTGTTGCCTTGCATAGCTTTGAATCCTTAAGTGTTGATTTCGATTTGCTTCGAATATGTTGTTATCTGAATGTTAAACTGTTTGTTTGAGTTCTACAAGTGATTATGAACACGTTAGCATGCTTAGAGTGAGTTTTGATGAAGGTTCTTTACGTTAGGGTTTTAGGTTGGATCACGGTTTGGATGTTAGAGAAAGAGTTGATAAAATCTAAAGCCAGATTCGTGCTCAGCACGAAAATCCGAAGGGAGTAGTGTGTCGTTCCCTTATCTCTGGGCGAATCGCAGTATAGTTCCGGCGGGGTTGATCGGAGAAGATGACCGGAGGTGGCTCTCCGGCATCTCTTTTGTTGTTCACGTTTCCAACCCTCTTTGCTTACGTGGCACGCCCTAATTGGATTCTGGTTCCCATTTAATTGCAGTTTTGTCCATATTCATATGATTGGGTGATGAAGTGTAACGTGGTGATTGGCTTAGACATTGTTTTTGTCATATAGTGACTTAAGTGATAGTGTGCCTGATTGATTTTTTTCACATGCTTAAAATCACGTTACATTTCTTTTCCCACATACTGAATAATGTAAGTGAAATAATAAAATAAAATGGAATAAAAATGAGGTGGATTAGAGTGTTGAAGGTGATGGACCGAAACCACTTCGTTTTGGGCCTGAGAGTAAACTTTTGGAATTACACTCCGCATTTGCTAATGCACCACACTCCAACGAATTTGGGCCTACGCGCCCATGCATTCTCCACCCCCTGTTTCTGGCCCAGAATGCATTTAACCTGGTTTTAGCTCAGTTGGAAATTACTTCAGCACCCCTGGTAGTTTAGAATTTTTCTTTTAAATTTTGTTTTCTTTTAACCTTTTAATTCACTATTCCAATTTTAATTCAAATAAAAATACATAAAAATTTGTTTTAGATATTTTAGGGTGTGTAAATAATTTTCATAATTTTTGTTGATTTTTCTTAATTGTTTTAATCCTTTAATAAATCATTTTTGTAATACTTGAGTTTTGTTTTAATACTTTCTTGTAAATAACTTGTTAATAGATTTAGGAATTAATTTTTAGTCTCGATTTTTTGTATAGAATTAATAGATGTATGTGTGCTTGTGAGTATCATTTGTTTGCTATAATTCTCAATTTTATTTGTCGCATATTAATTTTCCTTTACCTATTCCATGTATAGTTTTTTTGTTAATAAATTGTATAGTTTATCATTTTAATTCCCATGTGTAGACAACTTAGACTAGATTTAGAAATAGTTCCCTTCTTTCATTCTTTTCCTTTTCAACTTTTAAAATACTTAATAAATATCGATGAAGATCATACCGTTACTATATTTCATAGTAGGAAAGAAATGATTGGGGTGTAGACCCCGATGTATGTTCTTTCCTACTTAGCGGAGAAGAAATGGTTGAAGTGTGAAGCTTCGATGTATTTCTTAACCGTTGTTTAGAGAAACGATCGTGGTGTAGGCCTCGATGTGCATTCTCTAAATATTCATAAAAAAACTCTTTTTGCATCTCCTTTACTTGGCGGAGAAGAAATGATTGAGGTGTGAAACTTCGATGTATTTCTTAACCGTTGTTTAGAGAAACGATTGTGGCGTACGCCTCGATGTGCGTTCTCTAAATATGCAAAACAAAACTCTTTTTGGTATGATCTAAGTCACAAATTAAATCCCCTAAAAAACACCAACCAAAAACACTTCAAAAAACCTAATAAATGTTCAGACTTAAAACAAAAGTGAGGAAGTGATGCGAGACCTTGTAGTGGGTTCTCGTCATCATGGAATTACCCTTAAAAGATACAAACCAATCTCTTTTTCTCCTTTCTAAGGGCAAGTTATCTCCGCTCCATTGCATCCTAGGCTGTCCCCTTGTGCAAGAGCGTGAGCGTTAACGCCGCCCAACTAAAAAACACAAAACAAGCAGAAAATCTTTAGCCGAGCTACGGTAACTCTGATTCCTGAAAAGGATACGTAGGCAGCGGGGTAGGGCCCGTGCGAGTACAATTCCTTATTTTCCCTACATTTTGCATTCATTTCGCATTTAGACATAGACATAGTTATACACCCTTTAGATAGAAACAAACGTAGGTGGATACCATCGAGTACGATGGGCGCGAGGGGTGCTAATACCTTCCCCTTGCGTAACCGACTCCCGTACCTTGATTCTCTGGTCGCAAGACCCTGTTCCTTCCTTTGTTAGGTTTTCTGATATTCCTTTCCCTTATGGGATAAATATATTGGTGGCGACTCTGTTCATTTTTCGCGAGCGTGCGACAGCTGGCGACTCTGCTGGGGATGTTGCTAGACCTGTTGCTGGTCCATCCATAGCGAGTCGATCCTAGCCTGCGTTTGTTTGTTTATTTACTGGGTGTTTATTTGTTTTTATGTCTATACCTTGTATATATGCTTGCATGTTTATTTTTCTGCTTGCATATCATGTTATTTCTGTCTGCACATCATGCATATGGCTTATATTCTGTGTTCCTTGGGGGTCTTCTGTTCTGTTTTGCAGGTTGGGTGGGATGTTCTATGAGGTAAAAGGCCCAATACCCAGGCTATGAGTGCACTTTAGGTACCCTAGGATAGAGTGGGAGCATGGTTTGTCTCGAGGTGTACGTCTCGGGATGGATCATGTGACTACGAGCAGAGTAGTGGTTTCAAACGGAGGTATTATCGTCACCCGCATCCGCGCTGTGATGATGCTTACCTTCGGGCGGACCGTATACTGCGTTTCATGACCTTACCCTGACCTAGATTCACCTGTGAGTGGGGAGGGATATACATGACAGGTACCGTTGGTGACTATTCTGTTCTGTTGGTGACTATTGTTCTTATGGTTGTGTGGCACCTATGCCGAACCTTTGACCTTATGACTTGTGATTCTGCTCAGAGACGACACAACAACTCTCTCATATTGGGAGAATCTCCATTGCATCATTTTTCATCATAGCATATTTGTTTTCCAAAGAAAAAAAAAGAAGAAAAGATGTAATAAAAAAAAAAGAAAAAAAAGAAAAAAGAAAATAGTATTATTTCTCATATGCATGCCATTTTTCAGGGTATCCGAGGTTATTACTTTTCACCCAGGATGGCTAACAACGTGACCGCTACCAGAGAAGCTACAAGGCGTACTCACACTTACAGTTTCCATCGCGAAGGCTTGATTCAGTTGGGGCAGTTGGGTGGATTGATCACTGGTCATAATAAAACTGTGTTCACTGAGAATTATGGAAACATCTTGACTCTTTTGGACTCACACGTCGACGAATGGGGTTTGTCTACTCTTCTCCAGTTCTATGATCCTGACTTGCGTTGTTTCACCTTCTCAGGCTATCAGTTGGCTCCCACTCTCGAGGAGTACTCTCACTTTCTCAATATCAAGATTCAACACAAGGTTCCTTTCGTTTGTGTCCCAGAGAAACCTGATCTGGACAACATTGCCAACGCTCTTTATTTGAGCATAGAAGACGTTCTTGGGAACTGGAAGAAGAATGGTAGCACTCAGGGTTTCTATATGAGTTTCTTGGTTGAGAAGGCCCAAGAGTTGGCTAACAAAAATATGTGGGAGGCCTTCAACGCCCTTCTGGCCGTTTTGATTTATGGGATCGTGATGTTCCCTAACATTCACAAGTTCGTTGATCTGGCCTCTATATGTCTTTTCATGGATAGGAATCCGGTCCCTACTTTGCTAGCCGATACGTACTATTCTGTTCACTCTCGATATGGGAAAGGAGGAGCCATAAGAAATTGTTTGCCGTTGTTATACACCTGGTTTAAGTCCCACCTGCCTACAAGTGGTCCTTTCATTACTTCTACTCAGAAATGGCCTCAAAGGATCATGGGGCTTACCGGAAATGACATTGTCTGGTGTCCTACTGGGATGGACGTAGAGAAAGTTATAACTAGCTGTGGTACTTTTGACAACGTTCCTCTCATAGGAACAAAAGGTGTTATCAATTATAATCCTAAGCTAGCGCTGCGTCAGTTGGGTTTTGCACTTGAAGACAAGCCTTTGGACAAAGAGATATTCGAGTCCGTTTGCTTTGAGAAGGGAACCGATCCAAAGGGTCTAGAAAAAGTGAGGAGTTCCTGGAATAGCATCCATACAAATGATCAGATTTCTCTTGGTGAAAAGAATCCCATTGCCAGACAAGCCTACACAGATTGGGTTGAAAATAGAGTTAAAGATCGCCTGTTGCCTTTCCCGAAGGTTAACCCATTGTACAAGCAACCACCTAAGGTTCCAATTGCCACTATGCCTGCTGAGAATTGCATCCCAGTAAATATGGAAAGCACCCAATTGCACGAAAAGAAGTCGGATGTGCAACCGAAACATTGTCTTGTGGACCAGAAAAGAGTTGAGTTGACACACGAAGCCAAAATGCTGAAGGGAGGATCTTCCAGAGTTCAAAAGAGGGCTAGAACGGAAAAAGGTGAAAGAGATACTACTGTTATTGTCGAGGATCACCAGAAGATCCTAAAAAGGGCCATGAAAGAAGCAGAAGAGAAACTCAAGCGAGAGTACCGAGAAGACTTGAAAGCTTATAAGCTCAAGATAGAAAGGGATGCTAGAGTTGAAGTGAAGAATCTGAAAAAGAAACTGGAAGAAGAGACCACTAAAAGAATGGCAATTGAGACTCAACTGAAAGGAAGTCACCTTCGTAATACTCGACTAACAGAAGAAAATGCCAAGCTCAGAGATCGAATGATGGAGGACGTATCTGAGAAAGATTATCTCCCAGAATGCAAAGGATGTGACGAACTCAGGGAGTGCTGCAAGAAGCTGGATGGGCATTTGTTTCGCAAAGATGAGGTGATCCAAAGCCTTCTTAAAGGAAGAGATCGAGAAGCAACCAAGAAACTATTTGATGAAACTAAGAAGTGGAGCGACGAGCACTTCAGACAAGGAGGACCTCTGTTTTATATTCAGATGGATTGATGTTTGAGTCTGTATGTTTCGACCACCACCAGACTTGTTGGATGGGGTCTTTTATTTCCCTTGTTGAACTATCTTGTCAATGTATGGATTGCCCAAGTTTAAATTTCTTGTTATGAATAAAAAGAACTAGTTTCTCTTGACACTTATCTTTTGTCACACTGTTAGCTATTCTGGATCAATATTAAATCTTGGATACTCTGAAAATGGCACACCACGTCATACGCACACATGCACTCATACATTCACATTATCACATTGCATTTTTCAGGTTATTGTACAAGAAACTAATTGGGGTCCCTTTCAACAACAGATTTCTTTTCCGACGACAAAGCTGACTTTCTTACATCCTTACCGTACCCGGAGCAACGAGAGACTCATGGAACAATTTGAGCAGAACCAAGCTGCCCTCCGTAGGGATATGGATGTTATGGGGGAGAGAATGGCCCAACTTATGGAGACTCTCCATGCCGTTGTTCAAGGACAGGATGAACTCAGAAAGAGTGTCGCTAGTTTGGTCAAAGATACTCCTACCAATTCTGCTGACGGAGGGGTGAAAACTAAAGAGACTCCTATTAATGAGACACTTAAAGTGGTGGACGACCACCAAGAGGTTATTGATCTTGAACATGATCTCACTGCTGAGTTGACCGAGACTGCTAAGATGTACCAAGCTCTTGAAGAACGCCTTAAAGCCGTTGAGGTTGCTAAAACTTCGAGTTTTAACACTGCTGCTATGTGCTTGGTACCTGGGATTGTTATTCCCCCGAAGTTCAAGGTGCCAGATTTTGATAAGTACAAGGGAGTTACCTGCCCAGAGACTCACATTCGTTCCTACTGCCGTAAGATGGCCGCTCACGCTGAGAACGAACCTCTGCTTATGCACTTCTTCCAGGATAGTCTCACTGGAGCCCCGTTGGAGTGGTATATGAAACTCGAGAGGTCTAATGTCAGTACTTGGGGAGAACTTGTTGATGCCTTCCTGAAACAATACCACTACAATACTGCTATGGCTCCTAGCCGTGCCCAACTGCAGAATATGTCACAGAAATCTGAAGAGTCCTTTAAGGAATACGCCCAGAGGTGGCGTGAACTTGCTGCTCGAGTCCAACCTCCTTTATTGGACCGAGAGTTGATTGATCTGTTTATGGGGACTCTGAAAGGGCCGTATCTTCAGCACATGGTTAGTAATACTTCTCCTTCCTTTTCGGATGTGGTCATCATTGGTGAGAGGGTTGAGAACTGTGTCAAAGCTGGTACCATTCAAGGTGTTACTAATCCTAGCAACTCAAGTGGTAATGGTAAGAAGCCGTATTCTGGGTTTGTGAAGAAGAAGGAAGGTGAGACTAGCACCGCTTCTGTTGACCAAGGCCGAGCTCCTGCATATTCTGCTGTTCCACCTCCTTATTATCCGATGCCTTATGCTGTTCCTAGCCCATATGTCCCTCAGGCATATGCTGCTGCTCTTCCACAACCATGGATGGCACCCCAACAGCCTTTCGTACCACAACAACAAGCTGCTGCTCCTCAGAATCGTCAACAGAACCCTAGGCCTCAAGGTCAAAGGGGCCCGCAAAGAACAAGATTCCAAGATAGGCGTATCGATCCGGTTCCGATGTCATATGCTCAGCTTCTCCCTCAGTTGCTTGCTGGTCAATTGGTACAACTCCGTGAACTTGGACCTCCACCTAGTCCTCTCCCTCCCGGTTATGATGTTAATGCTCGATGTGAATTTCATTCAGGGGCTCCAGGCCATACTATTGAAAAGTGTAGAGCATTCAAATTGAAGGTTCAGGATCTCCTTGACGACAAGCTTATCTCATTCGCTCCCACTGGTCCTAATGTGCAGAATAATCCTATGCCTCCTCATGCTGGTACGACCAATGCTATTGAGTTATGTGATGATCAGATCCTGGTAAATGATGTTAATGAGGTTAGGATGCCGCTAGCAGTTATCAGAGAGTATCTTATGCAACAAAAGGTTTTGTGTGAACTACATGACTACTGTTTGCAATGTTCTTCTAATCCTGAGGAGTGCACTAGGTTGAGAGAAGAAATCCAGGAATTAATGGATGAAGGTGTTCTTAGAGTGGAAAGGGTCGTTCCTATCGAAGATGTGGCTACTTTAGAGATCCCTTACTACCCTGCTGAGATATCAAAGACTCAGGACACTTCTTTGGTCATTCATGCTCCGAGTACTCCTTTGGTCATTCAGGCTCCGAGGACTCCGTTGGTTATTCAGGTTCCAAATGGTCCTTCGAATCCTTCAACTTCGTCTCTTGTTCCCTCTCCTGTGAATGATTCTAAGGCTGTTCCTTGGAATTATAATGCCGTGTATATTCGAGGGAAGAAGTTTGACTGTCCTCCAGTGGGTACTTCGAGTATCACAAATATTACTGGCACTAGTGGCATTACCCGTAGTGGTCGGATCTTTGCTGCCCCTCCTCCGCCTCCTAAAGAGACCAACAAAGAGGCTAGTACACAAGCAAAAGGAAAGCAAGTTGCTGTTGATCCTCCTGTAACACGTAATGCCCAAGATGCCGAACAACTCTTGAAAATCATTAAGAAAAGTGATTACAAAGTGATTGACCAACTTGATCAGACCCAAGCCAAGATCTCCATCTTGTCTCTCTTGGTACATTCTGAAGCTCATCGTGATGCTCTGATGAAAGTTCTGGCTTCCGCTCACGTGACTCAAGACATTACCGTGCCTCAGTTTGAAGGGGTTGTGACCAACATTGCTGCTGGTAATTGTTTGGGTTTTTCTGATGATGAACTTCCACCTGAGGGTAGAGCACACAACAAAGCATTGCATATCTCCGTCAAGTGTCTGGACGCTGTATTGTCTCGAGTTCTGATTGATACAGGTTCTTCTCTTAATGTGATGCCCAAGGCCACTTTGTTTAAGCTGAGTATGGATGGGATTATGATGAGACCATGCACTATGAGTGTTAGAGCATTTGATGGTTCTAGAAGGTCCGTAGAAGGAGAAATTGATCTGCCTGTCTTGATTGGTCCTCACATGTTCTACATTGCCTTCTACGTTATGGATATAAACCCTTCATACACTTGCCTCTTGGGTCGTCCTTGGATTCATGCTGCTGGAGCTGTGACATCTACCCTCCACCAGTGTTTGAAATTTGTTGTGAATGACAAGATTGTTGTGATCACGGGTGAAGAGGATTTGATAGTCAATAATCTGGCATCGTACCGTTATGTTGAAGTGGAGGGAGAGATACAAGAGACACCTTTTCAAGCCTTAGAGATTGTGTCAGTTGACAAACTCCCCGTGGTTGAGAATAAGAAGGAACTCGGAGCACCCCTCTCGTCTCTAAATGATGCTAAGGCCTTTTTAGAAGCTGGCACTCCCCATAGTGCCTGGGGCAAGCTGATTGACGTTCAAGAGAAGCGAGACAAGTATGGCCTTGGGTATCAACCATCTTCTTCTACTCAGCTCAGCATAATTCCTGGAAAGAAGGTGATTCCCCCCATTTCTCAAGTGTTCGTCAGTGCAAGCGCCAGTTCTGAAAATCAAGTTCTCGCCGTGGATGATGATGATGAAGAAGATCTCTCCAGATTCATTTGCCATGCTGCGCCTGGACAGGAACTCAACAATTGGACTATCTTGGACATCCCCAAAGTCACTTTTATGGAGATGTAATTTTCTTGTTTCAATAAGTCATATGCTTCGCCCTAAGCATTTTTGACCTCTTGTATAAAGAAGGGCCCCCCATGTGTTTCAATTTGTTTAATATTGAATGAAAATCACATCTTCGCATGCAATTACTGTTCCATTTCCTTCTTTTTTGTTTTTACTTAAAAAAAAACTTTTTCAAAAATGGCAAAGATTTCTTTTTTTCCTTTTTATGTGTTGCATTCTAAGGCATAAATCATCCCTCGTGCAGATCCGGCTCGAACTCCATCAAAAATGATAATGTTACAGTTCCACGTCTTGATATCTTTGAGAATCCAATTGACCAAGCTGATGAGGATAGTGGGGAAGATTGTGAAGTCCCCGAGGAATTGGCAAGACTTTTGAGACAAGAAGAGAAATCTATTCAGCCACATCAAGAAGCCATAGAAATCATCAACCTCGGTACAGAAGAGGCAAAGAGAGAAGTCAAGATAGGGGCCGCTTTGCAAAGTGATGTAAAGAGAAGGTTGATTGAGCTGCTCCGAGAGTATGTTGACATCTTCGCCTGGTCATATGAAGACATGCCTGGTTTAGACACGGATATAGTTATGCACAGGTTACCGCTCAAACCAGAATGTCCGCCTGTAAAGCAAAAACCGCGAAGAACTCGACCTGATATGGCTTTGAAAATCAAGGAAGAAGTTGAAAAACAGTTGAAGGCTGGTTTCTTATCTGTGTGTGAGTATCCTCCTTGGATTGCAAACATAGTACCTGTTCCTAAGAAGGACGGAAAGGTACGCATGTGTGTTGACTACCGAGATTTGAATAGGGCAAGTCCGAAGGATGATTTCCCTCTGCCTCACATTGATGTGCTAGTCGACAACACTGCTCAACATTCGGTGTTCTCCTTCATGGATGGTTTTTCTGGCTATAATCAAATAAAGATGGCTCCCGAAGATATGACCAAGACTACCTTTACTACTCCGTGGGGTACGTATTGTTATAAGGTGATGCCTTTTGGTCTTAAGAATGCTGGTGCAACATATCAACGAGCTATGGTGACACTCTTCCATGACATGATCCATAAAGAGATTGAGGTGTACGTCGATGATATGATTGCAAAATCCCAAACTGAGGAGGAACACTTGGTATACCTTGAGAAACTGTTTGCTCGTTTGCGTAAATTCAAGTTGAGGCTTAATCCAAACAAGTGCACTTTTGGAGTGCGATCAGGAAAGCTACTTGGATTCATTGTGAGTCAACGAGGGATTGAGGTTGACCCTGATAAAGTAAGAGCGATACAGAACATGCCAGCACCGAAGAATGAAAAAGAAGTTCGAGGGTTCCTTGGGAGATTGAATTATATAGCCAGGTTCATTTCTCATCTCACTGACACTTGTGAACCCATCTTCAAACTGCTGCGCAAAAATCAAGATATCCGTTGGGATGATCGTTGTCAGGAAGCCTTCGAAAAGATCAAGCAGTATCTCCAAGAGCCACCAATTCTCATGCCTCCGGTTCCTGGGAGGCCGCTTCTTATGTACTTAACTGTGCTTGAAGGATCTATGGGGTGTGTGCTGGGCCAACATGACGAGTCCGGTCGAAAAGAGTGCGCCATTTATTACCTGAGCAAAAAGTTTACCGATTGTGAATCCCGCTACTCACTACTCGAGAAAACTTGCTGTGCTTTGGTATGGGCTGCTCGCCGACTGAGACAGTATATGCTGACCCACACCACTCTATTGATCTCCAAAATGGACCCGATAAAGTACATCTTTGAAAAACCGGCCCTTACAGGAAGGCTAGCCCGGTGGCAAATGCTTTTATCAGAATATGATATCCAGTATGTCACACAGAAGGCCATCAAAGGAAGTGTCCTTGCAGATCATCTGGCTCATCAGCCATTAGAAGAGTATCAGTCAATGAAGTTTGACTTTCCTGATGAAGATATCATGAAACTGGATGATAATGAAGGACCCGAACCAGGAGAGCGATGGACTCTCACGTTCGACGGTGCATCAAATGCTATGGGCCATGGTATTGGGGCAGTTTTGACTTCTCCTCGTCAAACTCACATCCCTTTCACAGCTAGAATATGCTTTGATTGCACAAACAATGTCGCAGAGTACGAAGCTTGCATAATGGGCCTCGAAGCAGCCATTGATATGAGGATCAAGATCCTTGAGGTTTATGGGGATTCTGCATTGGTCATACATCAAGTAAGAGGTGATTGGGAAACACGACACCCCAATTTAGTTCCTTACAAGGACTATATTTTGGAGTTGTTGCCCGCTTTTGAGGAAATCACTTTCAATCACATCCCCCGAGAGGAAAATCAATTGGCAGATGCTTTGGCTACTTTGGCGGCTATGTTCAGAGTTAGCTCCCCTAAAGAAGTGCCAGACATAACGATCCTCCGTTACAAAGAGCCTGCCCATGTGTTCCCCGCTCATTGCCTCACTACTGAAGATGTGTATGATGAAAAGCCATGGTATTATGACATCAAAAGGTATGTTGAGAAGCAAGAGTATCCCGAAGATGCTACGATTGGTGATAAGCGAACGCTTCGAAGGTTAGCATCCAAATTCTTCTTGTCAGGAGACGTCCTGTACAAAAGAAACTATGATTCAGTTTTGCTCAGATGCGTGGATAGACACGAAGCAGAATTGATCATGCGGGAAATTCATGAAGGATCTTTTGGAACTCATTCCAACGGACATTCTATGGCCAAAAAGATCTTGCGAGCAGGGTATTATTGGATGACAATCGAAAGTGATTGTTATGTGTACGTGAAGAAATGTCACAAATGTCAAGTGTATGCTGACAGAATTCATGTTCCTCCAACTCCTCTGAATGTCCTGACGTCGCCTTGGCCCTTTGCTATGTGGGGCATAGACATGATTGGACGGATAGAGCCACAAGCTTCAAATGGGCACAGATTTATTCTTGTTGCTATCGACTACTTCACCAAATGGGTTGAAGCTGCTTCTTACAAGAACGTAACCAAGCAAGTCGTTACTCGCTTCATCAAGAAAGAGATCATATGCCGATATGGGGTTCCAAACAAGATCATCACTGATAATGGGTCCAATCTTAATAACAAGATGATGGCAGAGTTGTGTGAAGAGTTCAAGATTGAACATCACAATTCATCACCCTATCGGCCAAAGATGAATGGCGCAGTCGAAGCTGCTAACAAGAATATAAAAAAAGATCGTCCAGAAGATGGTCAGAACGTATAAGGACTGGCACGAAATGTTACCGTTTGCTTTGCATGGCTATAGAACTTCGGTTCGTACTTCAACTGGGGCAACTCCCTTCTCTCTCGTCTACGGTATGGAGGCCGTACTACCTGTCGAAGTGGAAATCCCTTCGTTGAGAGTTTTGATAGACGCCAAACTCGATGAAACAGAATGGGTTCAAACGAGGCTTGATCATCTCAACCTAATTGAGGAGAAACGCTTGTCTGCTATCTGCCATGGCCAATTGTACCAAAAGAGGATCAAGAAAGCGTATGACAAGAAGATTCGGCCTCGAGAATTCCACACAGGTGACCTAGTCGTAAGGAAGGTCTTGCCAATTCATACCGATCCAAGGGGCAAATGGGCTCCCAACTATGAGGGACCATACATTATGAAGAAAGCATTTTCAGGTGGTGCTTTAATCTTGACAAAGATGGATGGGGAAGACGTTCCACTCCCAGTCAATTCAGACTCAGTCAAAAAATACTACGCATAAAAGACCCGCTAGGTCGACGTACCTAGGCAAAAATAAGGGCATCCTGGCAAACCAAAAGGGTTTGGGCAAAAATTAGGGATAAAACAAAAAAAAGAATAACCCGCTAAGTTGAAAACCCGAAAGGGCGACTTAGGCAAAAAGGGGCATCCCGCTGGATTGAAAACCCGAAAGGGCGATCCAGGCAAAAGTTAGGGATCAAAAGCGAGAGGCTGCAGTCTGAATATCTCTCACAAAGACCCCTATACGCCCTTGGCAGAACGGACAGATCAATCCAACCATTACCCTTCTGAAGCAAAGCATTGAGAGGATCGAGGATATGGGAATTGTAGCAATGTCAGTTTTAATGGAAATTCGAGCATTTCTCTTTGCCATTTTGCTTTTTGCATTTTATTTTCCTTTCGCAACTACCTCATTTAGGAGTTGCTTCCTTGTACAGAAGCCTATTCATAGGCATTCCATCAATAAAATGATCTTTTGATAAGAAGTGTCTTTCCTGCTTTTCATTTTTTTTCGCATGCGAGGTGTGATTTAATTCGTTATTAAACATTGCATTGAAAACATGGAGGATAATAATCACAAAATCAAAACGAAACATGAGGTTACATAAACATAAAAGTGCTCTAAGGGGCACCATTTGCATCCAAACGTTGTTTTTCTGTGCAGGTTGCAGGTTCTAGTCGTCATCTTGGCTTACGACATGCCACAAAGGTCGTCATCATCCCGCGTGAAAGTTCAAGCATATAATTCATCAGTACTGGTAAGCACAAGACACCGGAAGAAATCCATGTCTCTCCCCTACACGGCAGACAAAGAAGTGTCCATCAGAACCCACGTTTCCCCAAACAGTATAAGATGTAAGGAAAGTCGAGCAAAGTCACTTCCTCCCCAACAGAGTTATGTTCTAATCCTCCACACAGTTGCCAATCATCTTTGGCACTATGAGGTTTTCAACGCCCACCCGCAATGGCGTCTCAAGATCACAAGCAACGGACCCCAATGATCCTACTCTTCTGTCCCACCAAGGGCCTTTATTTGGCACTCTCTGCATATAGTATTCATTGCATATAGCATTGCATCCTCGAAAGCGTAGCATATCCATTACAGTGGATCATTACGCCATAAAAACTCAAACATGCATACGGAACATAAGCCAGATAATAGGAGCCAATGTTGAATCAGAACAATGACCCATCCTCTCAAAGTTGTTACCTGTACAAACTTTGCCTGATATCTGCTATCATACTACAAACACTCTTAAGCTATGGTGCCGATACAAGGTGTCCTCAATTCCTGACAAATGTCTGACACGAAGTCTTTTTGTTTCCCTCCTTCTGATGTCGAGGCGATGTCGAGTCGTAGGTCGCACGAGATCTATCCCCTTTTCGTCCTGAAGGTCGTACGGGATCTTCTCTTGATGTTGAGTCGTAGGTCGCACGAGATCTATCCCCTTTTCGTCCTGAAGGTCGTACGAGATCTTCTCTCGATGTTGAGTCGTAGGTCGCACGAGATCTATCCCCTTTTCGTCCTGAAGGTCGTACGAGATCTTCTCTTGATGTTGAGTCGTAGGTCGCACGAGATCTGTCTCCTCTGGTCCTGTAGGTCGCACGAGATCTACTCTCCCCCCTGTTTTGAAGGTCGCACGAGGTCTTCTCCCGATGTCGAGTCGTAGATCATACGAGATCTATATCTTCCTGTTTTTGAAGGTCGCACGAGGTCTTCTCCCGATGTCGAGTCGTAGATCGTACGAGATCTATATCTCCCTGTTTTCGAAGGTCGCACGAGGTCTTCTCCCAATGATAGGTCATAAGGTTGCACGAGATCTTTTCCTTACCTCTCCTGTTGTCGAGTCGATGTTGAGTCATAGATCGCACGAGATCTTCTCCCTTCTGTCCTGAAGATCGTACGAGATCCTCTCGTCGAGTCGATGTTGAGTCATAGATCGCACGAGATCTATTTCTTTCCAGTCGTTGTTTCATATAACATTCCTTTTGAGAACCTTGTATTGGCACCTCAGGCTACGTTACAAGCTATCACCCTTCTTCCAATTACTCACTGTAAATATGTCCATCAGAAAAAACCGATTCCTCTCTTTCCCCAGCAGATATCAAAACAAAAACAAAGAATAAAGATCACTCCATCTTTTCAGGACAAATTTCAGGTCTTTGATATTTAATCTTCTTCTACCTCGAATGTTCGAAAGGCTAACGCCCATCTCACCTTCAGGTTTAAGATGATTAAATAGGGGCAGCTGTCATACCCCAAATTTGTCCTACCCCCTTTACTTCTAACTGGCTTGGGCTTTGCATTCATGTACATACATCACTCAGGTCATAATCCATACCCATGCATGCATACCATGGGTACTATTCAAAGGCTAGCAAGAGAGAACTCCATTGTAAAGAAGTTTGATCAGAGAATAAGAAAACAGAGATAGAATCATGTGGCTCTATGTTCATTAAAGTCCTCCTGGATTGGGGTGTCTCTCTGCTTCAAATTAGGGCATTGATTGAAGAGTGCAAGCTTGCAAATCGTCTGGTTCTTTAAATCAAGGTTTCTTTGACCAAAGTCAACCAGTTGACTTTCTGGTCAACATTTAATCAGGAATGGCTTCTATGTGTGGAAAACTTCTCATGTTGACCTTGTGGAGGTGTTTGTGTGACTGGAATTGATTGGAGGAGATTTAATCAGGAATCTCATCAATAGTCGGAAAAATCAGAACAGTTGACTTTTGGGTCGAGATCAGAAAATTATTCAAATATTGACTTTTGGTGGAAAAGTAATCAAGAAAAGTCGAAGAATGGATAAAATCGGAGGTTTGACAAAAGTTGCCGAAAATAGAATAAAAGTCAAAAATGGAAAGTTTTTACACTTAGAAAATATTTTGGCTCTTAAAAATTTGATGATCAGTCCACTTCACCATCAGGTTACACGTGGCAAATCACATTTTTTGGAGACATTTTCAACATCAAAGTTGTTCCTCTCATGGAGGAGAGCAACTTTGTAGTTGGACACTTTTCCATTTGAAGCTTGGTTGAAAAGATATTAAGGTTCAAAGTTGGAAGTTTTCATCTAACACAAGTCACAAGGCTGGGCAAGAATTCTGGGCAGCGCAGTCATTTTAACAAACACATGGTGTGCCTACTTTGGGTCTGATTCTAGAGAATTATAAATATCCTACAAATGAAAACTTGGTATGTATCTACTCTATTCCATGTCCTCTACACAACTGGACAGGAATCGAGTCAATTGGGCGAATATTGAAGCATCTACAAAGCTCCAAAGTCACCTCCTGACTAAGCCTAAGTCACGCGTATGGCCAGGCCAGAATCTGAGTCACGCGTAAGCATTTGAGCAAGCAGGGGGCGTGCCAAATCTAAGTCTAGATTTAGAGAGCTTGAGGCACTTTACAAGGTCAATACCAATGTCAAACTACTCCTCTCCATTTCCTCTATCAAAATGATTAAGAGTGATCAATTTTGGTTAAGTATTGTTAGAGATACTAAACTCCAAAGTCATGCCCTGGCCAAGTTGCGTATCGGCCATAAATATGAGGCCAGATCAAGTTAAGCGCGCCAGCCCCATGTTAATTGTGTATCATCACATTCTAGTCTGCTTTTGAAGGGTTTGTGAACATTTTTACTTGGTCATATTAACACAAGACATGCTCTACCACATGTCTTCTACATTGTGAGTCCAAAAGTGAACCATTTGGGCAATTGGCCAAAGAGTTATAGGGCTGCAAAGATGGCCATTGGAAATAAAAAAAAATGATGCAAACTTCAACACTCCATAGAATCATGCACCATAATACACACGAAAACGCAAGTGTATCAAGCTTGTTCACAAAGCAGTTGAAGGAAAAATCAGCTCAGCACCACACCACACCATGATATAATGCAACGCACACCACCATAACACCATGCACCCCATGCAAAAGCATCCTACATAAACCCAACTCCTTCACAAAAACTCGGCCCCCACTTCATTTTCATTTTTTTCACAGTTTCAAACAACACAACTCTTCTCTCCTCTCTCTCTCTCTCCTTCTACTTCATCAAGTCACCTTCAAAGTTTGTTACAAGTTGTAACAAACTCTAACAGAACCAAAACCACCACCATAACCACACTCCTTCCACCTTCACCTTCTTCATCACGCCAACCTTCAACCGCCACTCTCCTCCGCCTCTAACCATCAACCACAATGACAAACTCTTAAGCACCTTCAAATCTTCATCTATTTTCCAAGACTTCATCATCTCTAAACTCAACGTATTCATCATCTCTGAATCAATCTCCATCTTCATCTAGCTCCAAGCACCACCAATATCATCATGATCCTGCTCGTGTCATCATCATCACATTGCGGTTTCAGGCAACAGCATAAAAATCCTCTAAGATCCTGAGTGTGATTCGCAGAAGTTTAAAGCATTTCCATCATCATTTCACCGAGAGTCAGGATTCAAGAGCAACACAAGAGTGGATCTTCCTCCTCGTTTTTAATCCAAGAATCTGAACAAGTAAGTATTTCAAACTCCCTGAGCATATTAATACTACTATGTGAGATGGATGATTGTTGCCTTGCATAGCTTTGAATCCTTAAGTGTTGATTTCGATTTGCTTCGAATATGTTGTTATCTGAATGTTAAACTGTTTGTTTGAGTTCTACAAGTGATTATGAACACGTTAGCATGCTTAGAGTGAGTTTTGATGAAGGTTCTTTACGTTAGGGTTTTAGGTTGGATCACGGTTTGGATGTTAGAGAAAGAGTTGATAAAATCTAAAGCCAGATTCGTGCTCAGCACGAAAATCCGAAGGGAGTAGTGTGTCGTTCCCTTATCTCTGGGCGAATCGCAGTATAGTTCCGGCGGGGTTGATCGGAGAAGATGACCGGAGGTGGCTCTCCGGCATCTCTTTTGTTGTTCACGTTTCCAACCCTCTTTGCTTACGTGGCACGCCCTAATTGGATTCTGGTTCCCATTTAATTGCAGTTTTGTCCATATTCATATGATTGGGTGATGAAGTGTAACGTGGTGATTGGCTTAGACATTGTTTTTGTCATATAGTGACTTAAGTGATAGTGTGCCTGATTGATTTTTTTCACATGCTTAAAATCACGTTACATTTCTTTTCCCACATACTGAATAATGTAAGTGAAATAATAAAATAAAATGGAATAAAAATGAGGTGGATTAGAGTGTTGAAGGTGATGGACCGAAACCACTTCGTTTTGGGCCTGAGAGTAAACTTTTGGAATTACACTCCGCATTTGCTAATGCACCACACTCCAACGAATTTGGGCCTACGCGCCCATGCTTTCTCCACCCCCTGTTTCTGGCCCAGAATGCATTTAACCTGGTTTTAGCTCATTTGGAAATTACTTCAGCACCCCTGGTAGTTTAGAATTTTTCTTTTAAATTTTGTTTTCTTTTAACCTTTTAATTCACTATTCCAATTTTAATTCAAATAAAAATACATAAAAATTTGTTTTAGATATTTTAGGGTGTGTAAATAATTTTCATAATTTTTGTTGATTTTTCTTAATTGTTTTAATCCTTTAATAAATCATTTTTGTAATACTTGAGTTTTGTTTTAATACTTTCTTGTAAATAACTTGTTAATAGATTTAGGAATTAATTTTTAGTCTCGATTTTTTGTATAGAATTAATAGATGTATGTGTGCTTGTGAGTATCATTTGTTTGCTATAATTCTCAATTTTATTTGTCGCATATTAATTTTCCTTTACCTATTCCATGTATAGTTTTTTGTTAATAAATTGTATAGTTTATCATTTTAATTCCCATGTGTAGACAACTTAGACTAGATTTAGAAATAGTTCCCTTCTTTCATTCTTTTCCTTTTCAACTTTTAAAATACTTAATAAATATCGATGAAGATCATACCGTTACTATATTTCATAGTAGGAAAGAAATGATTGGGGTGTAGACCCCGATGTATGTTCTTTCCTACTTAGCGGAGAAGAAATGGTTGAAGTGTGAAGCTTCGATGTATTTCTTAACCGTTGTTTAGAGAAACGATCGTGGTGTAGGCCTCGATGTGCATTCTCTAAATATTCATAAAAAAACTCTTTTTGCATCTCCTTTACTTGGCGGAGAAGAAATGATTGAGGTGTGAAACTTCGATGTATTTCTTAACCGTTGTTTAGAGAAACGATTGTGGCGTAGGCCTCGATGTGCGTTCTCTAAATATGCAAAACAAAACTCTTTTTGGTATGATCTAAGTCACAAATTAAATCCCCTAAAAAACACCAACCAAAAACACTTCAAAAAACCTAATAAATGTTCAGACTTAAAACAAAAGTGAGGAAGTGATGCGAGACCTTGTAGTGGGTTCTCGTCATCATGGAATTACCCTTAAAAGATACAAACCAATCTCTTTTTCTCCTTTCTAAGGGCAAGTTATCTCCGCTCCATTGCATCCTAGGCTGTCCCCTTGTGCAAGAGCGTGAGCGTTAACGCCGCCCAACTAAAAAACACAAAACAAGCAGAAAATCTTTAGCCGAGCTACGGTAACTCTGATTCCTGAAAAGGATACGTAGGCAGCGGGGTAGGGCCCGTGCGAGTACAATTCCTTATTTTCCCTACATTTTGCATTCATTTCGCATTTAGACATAGACATAGTTATACACCCTTTAGATAGAAACAAACGTAGGTGGATACCATCGAGTACGATGGGCGCGAGGGGTGCTAATACCTTCCCCTTGCGTAACCGACTCCCGTACCTTGATTCTCTGGTCGCAAGACCCTGTTCCTTCCTTTGTTAGGTTTTCTGATATTCCTTTCCCTTATGGGATAAATATATTGGTGGCGACTCTGTTCATTTTTCGCGAGCGTGCGACAATGGGCATTAGATTTGATTGGAGAAATTCACCCCAAGTCGTCTAAAGGTCAAAGGTACATATTAGTAGGAATAGACTATTTCACGAAATGGGTCGAAGCAATACCACTGGTGAATGTGGATCAAGAGGCCGTGATTGAGTTTATTCAGAAATATATTATATATAGGTTTGGAATCCCAGAAAGTATAACGACTGATCAAGGGTCAGTCTTTACTGGACGAAAAATGCAGGACTTTGCCAAAGAAATAGGTTTCAAGTTATTTACTTCTACACCTTACTATGCTCAAGCAAATGGACAAGTTGAAGCAGCAAACAAAATAATAATTGGCCTTATTAAAAAACATGTGGGAAAGAAACCCAAGAATTGGCATAAGACTTTGGACCAAGCACTTTGGGCTTGTCGAACATCTCCAAAAGAAGCTACAAACACAACTCCTTTCCAGTTGACGTTTGGACATGATGCAGTACTTCCAATCGAGATATATTTGCAATCAGTAAGGATACAAAGACAAGCAGATATTCCTCCCAACGTATACTGGGAGTTAATGATGAATGAGTTGGTAGATTTGGATGAAGACAGACTTCGAGCGCTGGAAATGATAAAAAGACAAAAGGAAAGAGTGTCCAGAGCATACAACAAAAAGGTGAAAGGTAAAACATTTATTAATAATGACCTAGTTTGGAAAGTTATTTTACCTATAGATCGAAAGAATCAGGCACTTGGTAAATGGTCCCCACACTGGGAAGGACCCTTTCGAATCTTAAATGTATTTTCGAACAATGCTTACGAAATTGAAGAGTTGGCAGAAGATCGTAGGATCTTGAGAGTAAACGGGAAATATTTGAAGAAATATAAACCAAGCATGTACGAAGTAAAGATTGCAAAAACGTAGACATTTAGGGTACTACGAAAGCCAAAATGGTCGGGCATGTATCAAAACATATGCGTTGCATTGATCAAAATGGCTTTATAATAAGAATGGGTTGATAAGTTAAAAGAAAAGAGTCAAAGAAAACACCAAAATATTTTCATTCAAACACAGAAGTACATGCATTACAAAAAAGGATCCAAAGAACATGATCTAGAAATTTCTGAGATTACAAAAAGAAAGCATAAAAGCCTAGGGCAAACACTTGCTAATTAATCCTTTGGTCTAAACCCTCCAAGGACAGCACAGGCAAGCTTTCGGCTTCGAACATGTCTATGGATCCGGAATTGCGCATCCTCCTCACTACACCTTTCTTAAGGAAAATGTAAGAGAGGAGTCTCCCATAGGGAAGACAGGTCACAGTCCCTTGACGTGTGACACCTATGGAAACAGCCTTAACAAGTCCTTTGAAAATCATCAAAGGAAAGTTAATCTTCTTCCCTCGAAGACCACAGAGAATAAACTCCAAATCTTCAACCATGATGCTGTTTTCATCAAGCCTCCGAGGATGGAAGTTACCCACAAGCAGTTGATGCCAGATCCTGATAACCTTGGCACTGAAGGGGTCGTTGTCCATGAGAGTCCTCAACATGAGATGAGTAGTCATGTTGAAGCTGTTATCATCAAAAGTTTCCCCAGAATTATTGCATCTCATTAGGTTAGCAATGGTGGTGGGAGTGATGCTGATATGAGCATGTCGAACCTCAGAAACAATGGTGGTCCTACCTTCAGGATCTATGCGTAGAGACGCAAACATCCAGAAATCTGCCAACATGTTGGGGTAGACAGGACCCTCCAGGATGTCTCCAAAGTAGAAGTCCAGTTCCTGGTTGACAAAGAGGTTTTCGAGGCTAATGAAGTTGTTATCAAGTTCATCTTCAGAAAGTTTGAATTCTTTCTTGATAAGAGCTTTTATGTTGTTGAAAGAAAGAGGTGCAGCCATTTCAGAAAAAGGGTTTAGAGAAAGAAGTTGGTTTTTCTTTTCTGTTGTTAGTACGTGAGAAAGCACAGGAATGAAGAAATGAAAGTAATATTAGACCCTTTATATAGACCTGGGATACTAAAGGTTGGTTTAAATGTTGATGATTGATTAGACTGCATTTGGTTTTCCAAAAAGGGAGTTAAGGCTTCCGCCGTTTCCCGCCCTTGGAAGTTGAGAAGTAATCATGAAACTGATGCACGCACGTCTCAAATAGACGTTTTGAAGAGAGTGACGTCACTGTTTAATAATGATTATGGCTAGAGAAGTGGAAACGTCAAGTCTAAAGGCAAGGATGCTGCGAAGGATGGTCAGGGTCTACATGTTGCATTAAATAAAATCACTGTGGAAAATCTGAAGATATATTCTGGCAGAACTTGAAAGATTTGCTAAAAGATAGTGCTTGCGAATATTAGAAACATAGACGGAATGAAAACAGAAGTCAAGCATACAAATAGATGTTTCTACAAAAGGTTCGATTACAAAACGAAAATGCAATAAAATACAGGATTGGAAACATCTAGTTAAATCCTCAGGGAGGCTATTTTTGATCTTCAAATATTGAGTCTCCCACGAAGACATACGAAGCTCAAGTAACGCCCGGTGTTTCTTCAATCTTTCAATCTCTGGCACTAATTTCTGCGCAGTTTCGAAATGTTTAATCCCCGATTGCACCACTTCGAGCAAATCCTGTTGGTTGGCTTTTTGTATGGCTGCCTGACAATGTTCAGCTTCCTTTATCTTTTCTTCGAGGGCCTTTATCTCCTGCTTCCAGGAGTTGATGTTCTTCTCGTAATCATCAAAAGCCTTCTGATTTTCTGAATGTTTAAGCTTGAGGGCCTCACCTTGTTTCGTTGCATCCACAGCAGAATTCCATGAAGAGTCATGAGAGGCCATTTTCTCAGATAGTTCCTTTTCGATATTTTGCTTTCGAAGAATGTTGGCCTCGAGCTGTTCAACTAGAGAACCCAGCAAAACAATTACCTCTGAAACTTCTGTTGAGACTCGAAACAAATCCACTTTCTTTAAGAGTTGATTTAAGTTGTGACTCTTAATAGGTTCCCGGCTAAGAACATCCACGAGATTGACCCCAAAGAACTTTTCTTTTATCTGTCGAAGGAGGTTGGGAATATCCTCCTTGTCACCAGATTCTATAACGACAGCTGGAGAGACATCAAGTTTTGAAGGCGAAGAAGTATTCACATTCATAATAGCCTTTAAAAAACTAAGAGGATCAGTTTGTTTAAGCTGTTCCAGTTCCAAAGGAGTAGGCTTCACAGGGGCAGGCTTCGAAGTTGTCCCGGGAGTGGTTTCTGTGTCTAGGGCTGAAGTTTCTTGAGGATTGTGTTGTTCTGGTTTAGAAGTTTCCTCCATAGCATCTTGTTCCGATGCAGTGTCTTCGCTGTCATGTGGTTGTGGATTCACATTGTCGCTGCCTGAGAATGGATGATCTTCTTTCAAATTTTTGTCTTGATGAGTAGGTGGGGATTCGTCAGTAGATTGGCTTTCTTCGACTGGTTCATTAGGCAATATGGTGGTGAGTGGCCTAGCGTCTTCGAAGACTGGTGAGAGAACATGAGTTTTGTTTTGAGAGATATCTGTGTTAAACAAACCAAAATTAGTCGTAAGGATAAGGCTTTGAGGAGTTTATCGACGGAAGTGAAAGAGTTACGATTACCGTGAAGTTTATCAACATTAATAGTGAGGTCATAAGCCTTAAAACCTGAAGTGGCAGTGCCAGCATCATCCTGCAATAACAAGGTAAGATGTCGGTTTAATCATTTAGTTTAAATTACAAGATAGTATGTGGGTTAAAACCCAAATACCTTGGTTGGGATATTGTCTGGACTTGAATTATGGCTTTCGACAACGAAAGCATTACTGGCGGTTTTCAGAGGAGATTCTTCAGAAGATGCCTTGTCGCCAGGAGAAGCAACTTTAGAGGAACTTACCCCTTTCTCTTTTCCTGAAGGGGTAACAGCTTTTTGTCTCTTTTTATGTCCTTGTCTGGTACGAGGAGGAGATTTATCGTCATCATCTGAGACAACTGTTGAAGAGGCTTTCCGTTTCGAACCTGTTGGGGGTTTCGAGCTCTAGAAAATATATATATTAAGCAAAATGAGTACTGCTCACAGATTATACAAGATTAAGAATATAAAGTGGGTATGTACCGTGGGCTTCTTGTCAGTAACAATGGAGTCACTCTCACTTGGTTTGTTGCTTTTAGATGCCCCAGAATCCTTTTGGGTAGGAGCTTCTTTAATCTTCCTCCTTCGAGCAACAGCTGTAGTTGAAACTGAAATCAGTATATCAGCAAAGAAAAGAAAAGTCAGTCGAAAAATTGTCTGAATCCAAACCTTCAGGTATTGGAGTCAAGACACGAACATGTTCAAGATCTATATGAAGATGTCCTTTGAAAGTATCCAAGGTATGCTTAGTCGGAACCACTCGTTCAGCACGTTTTTTAGTACTTTCTTGAAGATCTCTTAAAACGTTGCCACACACAAACCAATTTGGAAAAGGGGGGCTCATAGCCACACCAAAATCCGCACTTAGCAGTGGAGGGAATTTTGGAGGATTAAGTTTAAAAGCCACTTCATAACGTAGTTCTGGTCGAACATACGAGGGCAATTTCAACTTATCCAGTTTGGCGGAAAACTTTTCGCGCAAAATGACTGTAGCCTCACGAACGGTCCGACTAAGATCATCAGGCCTGTAGATAGTTTCAAAGAATTTTTGAAAAGCTTGGATTTCTTTAATGTGAGTCGAGGTACCTTTTTTAAAATTCTCCTGCACATCAGCAAAAGCTGCAGTTAGTTCTTGAGTAAGACTATCGGCATCAAAGATTTGAGAAGTATAGTAATCCGTCCACCACTGGTGAAAGTCTGGTGTAGTATAAAAAGCAGGTTCGAAAGGAATAGGAGAAAGATTGGCGACGCCAACGTATTTGTTGATTTTGGATTCACATTCTTCTTCAGTCAGGTACAAGGTATGGAAACACATATGGTTCCTTTTCTCATGTAAACACTTGGGTTTTACTTGAACCAACCCAAACTGTCTCGAAACCAGATTTGGTTGGTAGCATACAAGAACACATTGACCTTTTGATGGTCGAAGGCGATGAGAAAACAACCTTGGGGTCAGAAAGGCCTCCCAAATTTCCATAGACTCAGTTTGTTGATCCTGAGATGTTGATGGGAACCTTCGAGTAAACCATTCAGGACCGATTGTTCTGTGTACGAACGGAGCCATAGAAGGATCGAACTGATTGCGCTGGGCGAACATCATTGTATATGCTAGAAAATGTTCACGAAGCTTCCCAGTTTCGTCTTTTGGAGTTAGGTAAGCCAACCTGGTTCCTTCTATAGTTCGATTCTTAATTTTGTTATCTTCTTCGTTGACATTGCCTCGAAAAGGAAGATAAGTTTCGAACGTAGCATTAAGCCACAGTTGCAGTAGCCAGAAAGGACCAGCAAAAAGCAGAGTGCCAGTTTTGTAGTTTTTGGTAAGGTTCGAGGCTTCGCTAAGATTTTCATAAAGAGATCCTAAAAGTAACTGGCTTAGGTTGAGCTTTTTTCCAGCATGTAGCTGATTAGCCATGCAAAGGTATCTCTTTGTGACCTGTATGGATCTTGAGCAGAAGGCACATCGTGAGAGCCCTAATGCCAAGAAAGCAATATGTTCTTCATCAGAAACTTCTTCTCGCGTTTTGTCATGGTGCTTCTGGATGAAAGCAGTGTAAGTAACTGTTGATTCACTAAAACCAATAGTATCAGTATCCATCTCATTGGGATCGAAGGTCTCCCCGGTTGGTCGAAGTCCCGTAATAGCAGCTATATCAAAGAGAGTGGGGGTAACCATCCCACATGGGAGATGGAAAGTATTGTGAGAAGCATCCCAAAAGTGAACCGCTGCTACTAACATGGGTTGGTTATATTCTAAGCCTGTTTTTGACAGTTGAATTAAATTATATATGCCTAACGATTTCCAGAAAGATCCTTTCGTTCTCTCTACTTTTTCTAACCAGGCATAGTACAAATCAGGATCTTTGGCTAAAGGGATTGACCTAAACACTTTTACAAAGTTGGTCATATAGTTTAACCTAATTTTCGCCAAAGCCAAAGGGGTCACAGTTGAAGTTTCTTCAGTATTAGCAGATTCTCCTAAGGGGGAACGACCATCTTCATCTATCTTAATCTTACTAACTAAGGGTCTAGTTTTGTAATAAGCGGGGAAGAATTTGTTCATAGATGAATTGTTTTCACCTGGTAACGGACCCATAAAAGCAAGAGGTTTTCTAGAAAGTTCAAAGGGAATGATTACCTGGGAAGCGTAAATAGCGCGCACTTTTGCGGTATTAGGGTTTGGAATGTGTTCTTGTTCCCCAGACCGAATTGTTGTTTGGAGCTTCAGAACAGGTTGAAGAACATTTGAAGATGAAGCCATGGAGAGATTTTGATTGGAAAAGTAAGCTTTTTGAAAGGGTTGAGAGTTGTTGTTTTTTTCTTTTGAAGAGGATGAAGAAGTAGGAATGAAAAGTTGTACAAAAGTGCAAAACCAAGTATTTAAAGGTTTAACGGAAACCCTTTTTAAATCTTTTTGGGTCAAAACCAAGGGACACGTGGCGGCTAGTGATTTAATCCAACGGCGGTCGAATAAATTAGCTTTACTCCTAGTATGTAGGAGTAATGATCAAGAAGTAAGGTCAAAAACGTGGGAATGTAAGTTATGAGAAGACATCTTTGAAAATGACAAGACGTTTTGGAAACAGGGTCAGCAATGATTGTGACGTTAGTCAGCAATCTTGGAACTTTCAAAGATCAATAAGAGACGAAATCTTATGATGGCAAGAAACGCCTATTTCTCGTGATTTTCGAAACAGGCATTTATTGGGGGCAATTTGTTAGCTGAAGATTTCGTTTTATAAATTTGGTTCTTCGAAGAAGTAAAAATTCGAAGGAAAGATGGTTACTGATGACCATCCCTTAAAAATAAAAGAATGGCTCCTGATGGCCATGCTTCGAGAATGAAGATTTCTAAGTTCGTTATGAAGATAATGAACACTGAAGCTAGTAGAAGTGTATGTCTTCGAGGACTTAGACAAAATTTATGAAATATGTTCAAGTATTACTACTTAGCGTGTTTTCGTAGTGTTTTTAAATGCACTGCCACGCGTCGAAGAAGGACTCAGGCGGGAAGATTTGAAATTCGAAGACGGTTTCGTAACTGTCTAAATAACAGATGGCGTCCCTGGAGTTCTTATGAGAAACGTGGCATTAGATTAGCGTAGGGCCGTTAAGGTCGAAATTAGTATAAATAGGAATCTTAATGTTAGGATTTTGTGTGTTCATTTTGTACAAATCACTCACATATTGCTCAAGTATCAAGTGTTAAGAGAAAGAGTTCGCTGAGAAAATGTACGTATGACACCACCATTTTAATACATGTGTATTCTCTTTCGTTTTCAAATATCTTTCAGTATTATTGCATTTCATTTACTTCTTGCCATTTACATTTCTGTATTTTTACTTTCATGTCATTTACTTTTGAAGTATTTAACATTCATGCATTTTAAGATTCTTTACGCTTTAACAATACTTTCGTTTCATATGTTATTTTACTTATCCTTTCACTGAAATTATACTTACGTATAACCAAGTGATTGTCAAGATTACTCGTTTTATTCGAAACAATCCTTATTAACGAAGACGAATCATGACTATGGTTCGAATGACCATTGATAACAATCTTTTTGACTATGTGTCCTAGGATCAATCTAGTCGATCCTGCGAGTAACCAAATCATATTTATTATAGTTTGGAAGACTAGCGGTTGTTTACCGGAAATCACCGTAAACAGTTACATTCCCCAAAGAGTGTCTATTTTTTCAATTTCTATATTGAGATTGTTCCTCAGGGGAGGGTTGTTTTCAGTTTTTCCTCCCCAACTTATTTGTCTGGATGAAAGGAATCTCCAGTTGAGTTTATTCCTCATTTGTTAGATTCTTGTTTGACTGGTTCTCTCTAGTTCGTTGCCAGATTGAACTTTGGTCCCCTGCGGTAACTTGTTGATTTCTCTAGGTTGGACACCTAGATGACGAGAAGACATTACTTTGTATAATTTGGATCTTGTTTTTCTCAACAGAGAAGACTTGTTCGATGGATGAAGAATCTTTTCCCCCAACATTTATTGCTCCAACAGTATCTCAAAGACTTTTTTCAGCATCAAGTGGCAATTTCTTTATTTGAGAAGCAAGAATCAACAAGAATAGCAAAGTCATAATCTGAATAGTTGGTCACATCTAGATTGTTTGTCTGGGTATAGATAAGCATGCACTCTTTTGTTTCTTCAAGTAATCTTAACACCTTCTTTGCAACTTTCTACTAGTCCATACCTAGATTACTCTAATATCTTCCTAAGTCTCTAACAACAAATGCATTGTCGGGCCTTGGGAATATTTGATTATACATAAGAGTTCCAACAACTAAAGCATATGATTCAATTGAACTTATCCCCTTCATAATGGGACAAACACTTGGTAAACAATCTTTCATATGAAATCTCTTTAAAACCTTGTTGATGTAGGTTTCTTGTGATAGAACAAAAATCTCGTCAAGTCTATCTCCATGGATCTAATGCCAATGACATAAAATGCCTTACTCATATATTTCATATTAAAGTTTTTATAGAGGAATTGTCTCACCTCATTTAGCAAACCCTTATCGTTGGTTGCAAGTAGTGTATATATCATTCACATACAAAATAAGGAAACAAATATTACTTCGACTGACCTTATGGTATATGGATTGATCCATTCGAATTTTAACAAATCCAAATGAAGAATTTTTTCATACAATTCAATTTACCATTGACGAGAGGCTTTCTTTAAATCATATATAGATTTCTTAAGCTTGCAAATCAAATGTTCACCATAAAGGAGAAACATTCAGGTTGTTTCATATAAACCTCCTCCGCTAAATCAACATTATTGAAAGGTTATTTTCACTTCCATATGATGCAACTCAAGGTCAAAATGTGCAACTAATGGCAAGATGATGCGAATAAAATATTTCTTAGATACATGATAAAAAGGTGTTGTATAACTGATTCCTTCCTTTTGAGTAGACCCCTTAGACACGATTTTAGCCTTTTATATATTAATGTTACCTAATAGATCTTTCTTGGTTTCTAAAAACCATTTACAACCACTGACATTTTCCCCGTTAGGTAACTCAACAAGATACTTGACACCATTATTTTTCATGGAATTCATCTCATTATTCATGACAACATACCACCAGTTTTATTCATTGTAACTCATGACCTATACAAAGCTTTTAGGATTATTCTCAACTCTAACTTTATAGGTAGATTATTATATATACGCAATGTAATCATCGAGAATAGTTGATTTTCTTGTTCTAGTAGACCATCTTAAAGTTTGATTAACATTTTCTTGTGGATCATATTGTTAAACTAGTTGTTCATTATTTTGATGACCAACTTAATCTACTGGATTATCAAAAGTATATGGAATCTCAATGTTTGGATGATTAACATCCATTTAAATCTAAAGGGTGTTGTGAATAGTAACCAATAATTAATTGATGTGGAATATTCAGGCAATATATATCCATGCACAAAAACTAAGTTTTTGATTTGATCGCTCATATTAACCACAAGGATTTTCAAGAAATAATGAATTTCTTAACTTCAGAACCCTAGTTATGTGACATGGACGATAAAATCTATAACCTTTAGACCTTTCGGCATGTCCAATGAAATACCCACTAAAAGTCCTCTAGTTCAATTTCTTCTCTTGTGGGTTATAAATCCTAACTTAAAAAGTCTTAATTCACTTAGTTATTAGTGTTAGTTGAAAATATGCATGATGAATAAGTCTCACATTGCTTAGTTTTAGTTATATATATTATCTTATAATCTTGTGTTAGAGTATTGTGAAGGATAGTTAAATTTTTTTTAGAGTGTGAGTGTATTTGGGATTTGGGGTGGTTGTGGGCAATCTATGTGTTGTAATAATTTTCAAATAATGTTATGCTCTAGTTGTCATATGATAGCAGCCATGGTTATGTCTCCTATTTAGATTTTCCATATTAAATGATTTTGTTGTTATGGTGTTGCTCTTTTTCTCTATGTATTTTTTCCCTAACAATTGGTATTAGGAGCCTTGATTTGGTGGGCCATAAATTTTTTAGTATGCTTTATGGTTGCAACTTTGTTTGATCTTCTATATCAGAAAATAAATTTTACTTTGTTTGATCTTTCGGATGTCTTTGTCTAAAAATATTCTAGTGGATGTTTTTGGTACGTTGTTAGCCAAAGAGGTTTATGAGAAACTTGAAGGCTATATCAAGGAAAGAATATTTCAAATCGGTTGTTATTAAATGATCAATTCCATAGCTTGCGTATAGATGAAAATTCAAAAGTATCTGATAATATAAGTGTTCTCAATGATTTTGTTTCTGAATTAGAAACTATTCGAGTCAAGAGTGATGGTGAAGATAAAACTTTTGGGCTCATATGGTCTCTTCCATCTTCATATGAACTTACTAAACTTGTTTCGATATATGGGAAGGAAACTTTGAGTTTTGAAGAAGTTTCTATTAAAATTATTTCTAAAGAAATAAGGTTGAAAGGTGAATCAAACTCTGTTGATTGCTAGAGACACTACCAAAAATTCGCTTAGTAGCCACTGTTATATAAATGTGGCTAAATTAGTTAGTTTGCCATGGGTGAACCATGGATAACTTATTATTATAAAACATTTTACAAGAAACCACAATTTAATAGCCACACCTAATTTAACCGTGGATTAAAAAAATAAAAAATTTAAAGAAATTAAGTTTGACACGGGGTAACGGTGGCTAAGAAAAGCGGGATTATTTCATTCACGCGCTATTCTTTTCCCTCTTTATTTTTCATTTTACTTTTTTTTTCCAGATAACCTCCAATCTTCCAGTTTCTTCCATTAAGTTCTCTTCTCTGTCATAAAACTTTTTCTCTTCTTTGCCGTAAAATTCCTTCAAGAAACATGAAATCGTTCCATTCAGTTCAGATTCACTAAATCCTCAATTAATTTGTTTCTGAGCTGTTTACAAATTCAAGGTTTATCTCTGTTTTATGCATTGTTTACAATCCCTAATCTTTCTCTTCTTTCAGTTTTGTTTCCTATTTTGATTTTGTCCCTAATTGTTCTTCACTTTCAGTGACGTTTCCGATTCGACAACGCTACTACTTGCTCTCCTCTCTCAATCTTATTGTTAGGTGTTGTTTCTGATTCCATTGCACTACTAATCGTTCTGAGCTACATTTGAAACGTTGAAAGATTCGACAACACTACTAATCGTTTTGAGCTACATTTGCTGAGTTAAACGATATTTTTCAGAACTCAAATAACTTATCTTTATGCTTCTGTTCGTATATTTTAGATCTATTTCCATGCCTTTATGATAGTGTTGATATGCACTTTGTTGATTTAAGTAGCATTTCCATTTAACGGAATGACTCATGTTGAAGCTTTTCATATTCATTTTGATAGAGGATCCTTTATCTGATATCTTAGAGAAACAAGAAATGCAACTAATGTTGCTTACTCATTGAGGTGATTAATTTTATCCTCATACTTTGTGTTTTTACCGCTCCGTTGCAGGGTGTTTTAAGCTTTGGTTTATTCTGGAATGTTTTATGTAATTCCCATTTTTGTTATTTGTATTGGTTGTTTTATGTTAGTTTCTTTCTATAGCTGCTTAGGAGTTGCTTAACTTTCTGCTAATTTCTGTCTGGTGTAATTGTGTTTTGTTCTCATGATGAATAAACAAAAAACTAAATGGTTTTAATAAAATTCAGATGATCAATTTAGGGACAATATTTCTCAGCCTCAACATTCTAAAAAGAAAATAAACAAGTCTTAATACAAAAACATTATAAAGATGATTTGATAATACTAATTAATTACTATAGAATTGTATATAGAATTGTAATGTATTGTAGTAAGATCTATATAATGGTGCAACTCAAGAAAATGCTAGTAGCAATCTGGCCCGAAGGACCTTTCTCTATCTTTTACTGTGAAATGCAAAGAATTGGTCAGTGGAGAGAAGTCAGTAGTGATAGTAGTAATCATGAGAGGAGAGAGTATATGTAAATATGTTTACATGATGTAACAAGTATATGATCATGTACTTTTGCTTTGTGACATGCCTTATATCTTCTCTAATTCCATTTGCTGATTAAAAAAAAAACTTAAGGGCATATATATGAATAATTTAAGCCATTTACATGTTATCTTGTTTTTATTTATGCAATTATTATAGTTAAAAGGTTTTTCTAAATCACTATCAAACTATAGAGAATATTGTAGTATGAAATTGTTGTCTCATAATGTAAAAATCACTATCAAACCAAATACGCTTCATACTATCTTAAAGTTGGAGGCCATTTTTGTTATATCCATCAAGGCTTATACATAACCAAATTTAATCTGATATATGACTTTATCACCATGATTCATTAGCTGAATATTTTAGGGCCTGCATAGTTTTCCAATGTGTACTTGTTTCTTTCTTTTTCTCATTTCACTATATATATATATATATATATATATATATATATATATATATATATATATATATATATATATATATATATATATATATATATATATATCAATGCTTTCATTTGACTTCTTATTTCTTTACACTGAAGAGGCAATGTTCAGCGGTGAGGTGAACAAGTTGAAGGCAAATCAATTTAAGTCATTTGAGTAAGTGCCATTTTGTTTTGATTATGCTTCTTTGTCTTAGGGCCTGCTTATTTTTTTAAAATTATTTTTAATACTTTTAGTTCATGTTTATTTTAATTAGTACATACAAGTATACAACAATAAGCTAGAGTCTTTATTGAATTCACTTATTAATAAATCCATTATATATATATATATATATATATATATATATATATATATATATATATATATATATATATATATATATATATATATATATATATATATGAATGAAAGTTTGATCGTTGTGGCTTATGGGGCTGATTTTAAATTTATATTGATTTATAAGCTTAATTCTTTTTTAAATTTAAAGCAGATTTATCCAATTATGATAGATAAGAGTTGGATTGACAAGCCAATAAAATCAAAAGAGTTTAAAGATGGGGTGGTCCAATTTTTGGACTTTGCCTTTTCTAATGCAGCAGTCAATGGAAAAATATTGTGTCCTTGTATTACATGCAGATTTAATCTTTCGGGTAATAGAGTTGAAGTATTTACTCATCTCCTTCGAAGGGGATTTCCTAGCAAGTACACATTTTGGAATATGCATGGGGAGAAACATATCCAACGCTATGTTGAATCAGAAGGCCAAGTAGAAACACCGCCAACTAGACAACGTCCAATGCAAGATATGTTAAATGATGTCTTTGGTGTCTTAATTGATCAAGGAGTTCAAGATCATGGGCCATCAAATCCTTCTAATATCGAGGACCCCACAAGTACGGAGGATATAAGTAATGAGGAGTTGAAAAAGATTAAAGATTTGATGGAAGATGGAAATCAAGAACTCTATCCTGGATGCACAAAACATAGCAAACTATCACTCATTGTTCGTCTCTACCATATAAAATTTTTATGTGGTGCCACAGATAAAACATTTTCGATGCTTATTGAACTTCTGAATGATGTTTTTCCCTTTGATAAACTGCCAACATCTTTCTATGAAGCAAAAAAGACGATCAAGAGGATAGGTTTGAGTTACAATAAGATTCATGCTTTTCCAAATCACTGCATGTTGTATTGGGATCAGAAGAGGATGATAAGAGAGATGAATGCAAGATATGTAATACATCTAGATGGAAAGTAGAAGAAAAGGATGGTTCTTCAAATGGTGTAAGTGATGGTACGAAAAAGAAACAAAAACCAGCAAAAATATTGCGATACTTCCCACTTATACTAAGGTTGCAAAGGTTGTACATGTCTTCTAAAACTGCAGAGTTATTGAAATGGAATGCTATGGTGGCAAATCCTGATGGGTTGTTAAGGAATCCTAGAGATACTAAAGCATGGAAAGAGTTCAATTAGTTTTATCCAGAATTTGCGTTTGATCCTCGTAATGTCCGACTCACATTAGCTACTGATGGTTTCAATCCATTTGGAACTTTAAGTTCTTCAAACAACATTTGGCCTGTAATGTTGTATCTTTATAACTAACCTCCATGGTATTGTATGAAGCCAACTTCTCTTATCATGTCAATGATAATTCCCGGACCTAAGATAGTAATCATGTTTTGATTATCAAATAACATAGTAATCATGTTTTGATTATTTTGTTTTTCTCAATGTCATAATACTTTATTTCATGGTTTAGTTGTTCAATATATTTTTCACAACTAAAGAGTAATATTTCTTATTAACATGAGAAGATTTCAGAGAGCTTGTCTGAAGATAAAGAACGTACCGCCACAATAGGTGTCTCATTAAAGATTAATGTGTATACTGATGATGCCATTGCAAAAATATGTGGAGCAGAACACTCAGGTCAAGTACGTGGTTTAGGCTTAGGAGTTTGTCCTACTCAAGCTTTTGGAAAACTAAGACATTACACAAATTTTATTCAAGTTGGTAGCTTTAGTCAAAAGAATGTTAAAGACTCGCAGAAGGATGTAGAATGTTTGGGAGAAAAACTAATTGGAAGTATGGTACTAATTTTTTGGTGTTTAGAAGTGGAAGTATGGTACTAATTTTTTGGTGTTTAGAAGTGGAAGTATAATACTTGTTTTGGTTTTATAATTAAGAAGTACTGTAGTGGTGAAATACTTCAGATTTATGTTTGACATTAGGAAGTTATTATCAATTTATTAAAATATTTGTTTGTCTCTTAGTTTTGTTTATTTTTGCTTTGAATTCATCGAATTATTGTTTTTAAAGTTTGTGTGAAATAAAAATAACCGGGTGGTTTAATTTTTGTTTTGTCATGGTCAACTAGTGGCTAAAAAATTAAACTAAAATAGATTAAATAAAAATTAGCTATGTTTTGACCGTAGCTGAAATGAAATATGGATTATGGCTAATAGGGCGGAAAATTATACGCGTGTTTTTTAACTACGGTTTAACTGTGGCTAAACTTATATTTGAGATTTCTAAAATATTGCTTTACCACGGTTATAACTGTGGCTAATAATTGTTACCACATTCAAAATTATCGTGGCTAAATTATATTTTACCCGTGGGTAATAAATTGCAACGCCCCTTTTTTCCACTGTTTTGTAAACCGTGGCTAAGTATATTTTGCCACAGTTTTTTTGTTATTTCGCTACGGTTTTAACCGTGGCTAAATAGCCAATTTTGGTAGTGAGAAATGCCTTATGTAAAGAAAAACAATGAAATGAGTGTAAGATGTTGGGAATATGGAAATATTATATAAAGTATAAGTATCTTGACGGGGCAACATCAGAGTAGGGTTCTGAGTCAAGTGCTAGCAATGTTTCCCACGCTATGAGAAATAATGATATTTTCAGAAAATTAAGAAGTGTGTCCTCATAAAATTTCCTTTGTCATATAAAAGGATAGGATATTTCAAGTAAATTAAGACACGAACATTGATGCAAAGTGTGTTGTGAGATTATTTCGATGGTTGAAGAGTTTCATGCCAACGTGGAAGTTGCACCATAAGTTTTCAGGGGTGTGTCGGGGTGCAGGGGAAAAGCACCCGCAATACGGTTTAGGGGTATTATTATAATTTGGATAATGATTGTCCCTATATATGTTTGTAACACTGATATCCTAAAGTGTATAATTCATAACAAATTATTAAGACTAGACTATAGTTGCTCTATAGTCGCAGACATAGGCAATTTGATTAAACTGCGTGAATGAAGCTTTTGTGTATTTCTCTCTACTCTGATCTGTATTCATATACCTATTCCAATAATTATTTCGGTGGAGTATGATAGTTCTTTAACTATGATAATCGGTGAAGATAATGTGAAAATTCTTAAAGTGGTGTGGCTTCAAATAACTATACTCTTTATGGTGGAGTATGATAGTTCTTTTTGAACTATAATTGTCTTTGAAGACAATTGAAACTGATGTATTATTTTCAATCAAGGTGGAGATTGTTGGTGTTGGTTGAAAATATTCATATTAAAGAAGTCTCACATTACTTAGTTTTGTAAAGGAAAATGGAGTACGCTATACAATAGATTCAAAATTTTTATTATAAAATGCATCAATCAAAAGTACTTTAAAGTTGTATTTGACTTTTTAAATTATCTCTTATACTCTTGTGTTAGAGTGTTGTGATGAGTAGTAAAATATTTTCTTTGAAGAATAAGGGTGTATTTTGAATTTTGCTTTTAATTTATTAACCAAGTTTACTAATTGATTAACCAATATAATACATAATATTAGTCAAATTCTGACATTATATTATGAAATATAATAACCAGTTTTTATACTCCTTTAACCAAATTCTGATATTAAATTATAAATTATATGAAATATAATAAATATAATTAATTAATGAAACGTAAAGACTAAATATTATATTTCATATTTTAATGTAAAAATTTGATTAATGTTAGATATTTTATTGGTTAATAAATTATAAATAAAATATATGATTAATAACATTTTTTTTTTGGTAATGTAATAATAAAATTAATTATTAAAAAACTTTGTATTTATATCAAAAAAATTAAAAAGATAAATAATTTTTTATAAATATTATTATTTTATTTTATAAAAATAGTATTCAGTTATAATAAATAAATACGATATAAATATAAAATTTTATGTAAAAATAGCATGCCTCTATTTTGATATTATATCTTTATCTTAACTGAAAAAGAGTAATATTTTAATCATGAAAACTTGTGAGAAATTAATCTTCCGCTGGCCCGTCATTTTCAAATAATATTCAATGTTTAATATATGTTGCCGTGTTGGGGTTTTTTTTTTTTTAATAAAGGCCAAAATATATTAAACAAAAGGAAATAGTACAAAGAGGAGGGGGGACCAAACCAAAACCCTCGAGAAGAACAAAACGAGAGAAAAACAAAACAAAAGATAGACAACAAAAACACACGAGATAACTCATATCAAAGAAACTAATGAGACGTACGGTTGGAGGAACCTACCTTGAAACCTTTGCACGCCTCAGGCGGTTTCTTCTTGTGCTTCCTATTTCTTGGAACCACCAATTGAAATGGTTGACTAGTGTTTTCATCCAAATCAACAATCTCATCTCTCTTATCCATGTTAGCCCAAGATTCACTAAGAAACTTCATAGCTTGTTGAGCATCTGAATCTGAATCTCCATCTTGATTCTTATAAATTTTACCTTGATCAACTAAATCACGCAAATTTTCATTTCCCTGGGCACCCAAGTCTTCTTGATGCAACACATCAATACTCACAACATTCCCATCAACGGTGGTTTTCAAACAATCAACAAATCCTAAAAGAGGATTATTATCAACACATGTAGCATTTTCACATTCAACTGATTCATTTCTTAAATCTTCATTCTGAGACTTATTCCCTGTGCGTTTATGTTTCTCCTTAGACACCCTTTTCTCTTGATCCACTTTAATAAGTTTACAAGACGAAAAACTATGACCAATGTTATGACAATGCGAACAGAAAAGAGGCAAATTTTCATACTCAACGTTAACAAGAAACGCAAAATCTTCTCTTTCGACCCACAATTTATGTCTAATTTTAGCAGATAAATCAATATCAACTAAAACTCTAGCAAAATGTCCAAAAGGTCTCTCTAGAGGGCACTTACTTGTTGCATCATCCAAACACATTGGCGTTCCGAGACAACTAGCAATAGCAAAGATAATATTGAGACTCTAATATTCTTGTGGCAAATCAAGAAAACGAATCCAACATTGAACTGTTTTCTGTTTGTGGTTATGAGGTGACAGGCTATATTCTTTGTTAGCAAATGCAATCGTATCGCAACTTTCCAATGGGATCTTATTCAATATCTGATTCTCTTTTATATTGTTGCTGATGAATTAATAAATAAATATCCGATTCCCTTGTATCATTATTCATATTCTATGTTGACCACTTAGTTCGATTATTTAAAGCACTCAGGTGTGTACTTAGAATGATTTATTTAGAGTTAATTTGAAGTTACTTCTTTTATATATATATATATATATATATATATATATATATATATATATATATATATATATATATATATATATATATATATATATATATATATATATATATATTAATGACTAATATTCAATTTTATATTCTCATATAAAAGTATCATTTTTGATATGTTTATAGAATATATTTTGGCTCTGTTTGGTAAGACAACTTTTCGAGCTTATAGCTTATGTCTTATGTCTTATGTCTTATAAGCTCATATGATAATTTAGACCCGTTTGATAACGGTCTTTTCATCACGAGCTTATAGCTTATTTTACTAGCTTATAGCTTATTTTCCAGACGCTATTTCAAATAGCGTTTTAACTTATGTCTTATAGCTTATTACTTTTTCTTCCTTTTTTATCCTTATTATTTCAATTAAAATCCATTTTTAACCCTTATAATTTATTTTAATTTAAAATAAAATAATTATATATTAAATATCTTTTATGTCATTTTACATTTATAAGTTAATTGAACCGCTAATTTTACCAAACACTTTAATGAGCTTATAAGCTATCAGTCTCAACCATCCGCTATAAACTATAAGTCATCCGTCATCAGCCATCAGTCATAAGCTATAAGCTATCAGCTAGCTTATCAGTCAACCGCTATTTTTACCAAACAGGCCCAATATACATAACCTTTTTAATTTATTCCAATAATTTCATCTCAATATTTTATAAATAAACACTTAACTACACTAGTATATAGAAATAATGTTGAGGTACCTTTCAAGTCCTCAACAATTGAAACATACACAATTGTGGAGCCTTATAGGTCTTTTGATACATACTTTTCAAGTTTCCTATATGTCCGGAGTATGTCTTCACTAGCATTTAACTAAGCATGTGAGTACAAGAAATTAAAGCCATGTAGCAATATTTTCTAGGTACAAAAACATTGCTTCATGTCTACTCTATCTTTACCCTAACTTGAAAATAAACCCTTCATTCACTTAGTGACATAATGCTCACGTCATTTTTTCTAATAAGTGACCAAGATTGACATTATATATTTTTTTGAGTTAAATGAAATTTCACTTATTTTATGGTGGATGTTGACAAGTTCCTTTTGCTTCTCTTTTTGTGATTCTTTGGCCACATTTATTCTTCTCATCTTAACTTTAACCGCTTTTTGATTTGTGAGATCTTCCTTGATTGGGGTCCTTTGAAATTGAAAGAGTAATAATTGATGTGAAACAACTTTTGTTTAAATGACTTTTGATATTCACTTGACCTTCTCCAATTGAAGGTCCCTTTGGCTTTAACAATAGCATGATATTATGAAATCTCCTTTAGTTGTTGTGGAATATATGAAATTGCACATTTATTTCAAACTTATCTATATTTAATAGTATTTTGTATAATAATTTTTTTTAGTTATTCTCATGAATTAGTGAAAATAATTATTTAAATAATTTTGAAAAAAATTTGGTTTGTTTATTAAAAGAAATTGTGTTTGACTTCAATTGCATATAAGTATTCCTGAATAGCTCGAATGAGATTTTTTTTTCATAAGTAACTTTTTTACTTAAAATTTGAGCACTAGAGGTACTCAAACCCAAATAAAAAAAAGAAGGAAAGAAAAGAACAAGAATAATAATAGACAAACCTACAAATCAAAGGTAATTTAAAGGGAATTTACACCATTCATAGAAATTACAATTAAGACGGTTTGAATATATTTGGAGCCACCGCCATGAGAACATCTTAATTTTGTGAACAATCTCGTTAACATCAGCTACAGCCCCTTCCCTGCATTTAGAAACCTTCCCCTTCATGACAAAGAAATTTTTTGGAAAGTGACTGCAACAATTATCCAAAGCGCTGCAGTGCTCCTGTTGGTCCAAAATATCAAGCCAACAACAAATAGAAATTCAAATGCTTCTTGTAATGATACATGATAAGAATATGTGCTCGATGCTTTCGGTCTCCTCATTGCAAAATACGAATCTACAATTCTCCAATCCAACAATAATTCCCATGCGACCCAATTATTCACGCGTTGGTAACTTATTTTGTAACATTCTCCAACCAAATATTTTGACTTTATGTTGGACTTTTGATTCCCACAGCCAGCTCGAATGAGACTTGGTGTTAAAAGAGATCAAATGATACTTGTAGTGTATCATCCAATGGTATATAACTATGTGAACGAGCAACTTGTGATCAATAGAGATGTGATGATTGATGAGATGAAGGAATGGTACTGGCGTATCAAAATGAAGAAGGTCTTAATGATAGATATGTGAGAAGAGTCAAATTAAATAATGATGCATCAATTCAATCTAACACAAGAAGAGCATAGAGATAAAGAAGCCCTCCCATAATATTTCAAGATTGTAGAATATCATAGACAATGAGATAACTGAAGAATATAGCTTGTTTATGTTGCATTCTTTGAAGAATCTCAACCAAAAATGGAAATATTGCATTGAATAATCTTAACTAGATAAATTCAATGAATAAGGAACTAGATCAATTGAGAACAACTAAACTTAGGAACTAGTAGATATTATATCGGGAAAGAAGTAAAATTGGTGTGAAATGGATGTAGAAAGTAAAGATTAATCCTAAAGGTTATTTGATTATATATAAGATTAGACTTGTAGAAAAAATATTTCTTCGAATAGAAGGCATTAACTTTTACGTCATTGCATCTGTTGCCATAATTGAAATACACAAGTTAGTTATAACAAACATCAATAATTGATACATGTAGCATGTGGATGTAAAATTAGCATTTCTAAATGGTCCTCTAGATGAAGATGTATTTATTTCACGATCTCATGGTATTAAGAGGAATAATCAGATATAAAAAATATACAAGTTGAAGAAAGTACCGTATGTTTTGAAGCATGTACTTAAGGGCATGAAACAAGAGAATAAATGGGTTCCTAAGTGAAATTGACTTTGCAAAATGTGTACCTGAACATGGTATGTACATTAGAAATGATAACAACAAATGAGTGATCATATTACGTCTATATGTGAATGTTCTACTAATCACGGGTAGCAACGGAAGTTATATTGGTAAATTCAAAAGAGATACGATGAAGGAGTTCGAGATGACTAATCTTGGTCATATCTCATACTTCCTATATATTGATTAAGTAAAAGAGATTTGTTAATGCATTAAAGAAAATGTGTTATTGAAACCCTCAAAATATTTGAGATGGAACATTGTAATTCTATAGTAACACATGTTCAATCAAAGCTTCATGTGTTAAAGAATGTAGGAAAAGGTGACGTGGATTCAACTCAATACAAGTTTATTGGATCATTGAGGTATCTATTCAACACAAGACTTGTTCTTGCACATAGTGTATGAATTATGAACAGAGTAATGGAGATGCCTGTGACTTCTCATCTAGCAACTACAGATAAAATTTCAGAGGAGGATTATATGGATAATTGATAGTGGAATATTATTTCAAACAATAGATGAAGGTAGAAGATCCAAGTTGGCGGGATATACATATTTAAACTAGTATGGCGATCTAGATGGTAGAAAAATCATAGGATACATGTACTTGGTATGAAGAGTATCGTTCTCTTGGTGTTCAAGGAAGGAACCAATAAGTGATACTTCTATGTATTCAACTTCACATGAGGACAAAGCCTTATGTGAAGTTGAATATATAACAATATTACTTTATGTGTGTCAATCAATTTGGATGATGAGTTAAATTGAAGAACATAGCAATGAAAATTTGAAAATTGTGAAATTGAAGATGGACAACATCTCTTCAATGGACTTGATAAAGAAATTTATTTCATATGAAAGAACAAGCACATAGAGATGAAGTTTTATTACTTGAAAAAATAAGTGGTAGAAAAAAGGCTAAAGTTGGAGCGTAGGAAGATAGTTTTGCTAAAAAAGGGAGTCCCAACTAAAATGTTTAAGAAGATTAAGAGTTTAATGAGAATTGATTCATTGGACAACATGAATTAAAGTCGTGCGTTAAGAGTTGTGTTAATTTAAATTAGCTATTTCTAGTTAGTTTGTGCATAAAGTTATGATGGCAGTTGACATTTTGAATTTACTATCATGTTAGTTATGAAATTTAGAGGTTGTTGAAATTGTCCTAACGTAGTTAATTCAGTTGTAAGGGACTAATGAATGTTAAACTATGTATTGAAAACTGGTATAAATATGTAGCTTTGTTCCTCGATGAATGTAATGCCTTTGTGTGCTATTCATAATTCATCCCCATTCTCTCAAAGTTTCCCTTAATTCTCAACTTGATTTCTCTTCCCCTTTCTTTTCTTTTCTTTTGATAAAATGTGTGAAAGAGAAAGCACAAGTTTGTGTTTAAAGTTTCAATTACTTTAAGCATGAGTTTGGTTCCACAGTAAATAAAATTAATTTCGAGAGAAGTGATTATATAAAATTGATTATGATTAAAAATGAACTAAAGATAAAGTGATTTATCTATTAATAAATTTCTATAAAAATGAATTAAACAGTAAATTTTAGTGTAAAAACACATATAGATAAAAAACTAAAAGATAAAATTAATTATATTAATTTTATTCGATAAAAAATAAACATATCAAAATCAATTTTACAACTCTAAAATTAATTAGAGGTGCTATTTAAATGTGTGAAACCAAAGTTACACTAAATCGTGATAAGAAAGAAAATGTTAATAGTTAATATAATTAGCATTTGTCTATTAAAAGAAAAGTATTTGTAGTTTGTTCAATGATAACTTCATCTATAAAACATAGATATCTTAGTAAATAGATGTCAAAATAGTATTCCTTTCTTTTAATATGAGTAAAGTATGTCACAAAATTAATTTAAATCAAAGAGATCGATGTTAGAATCGTGAATAAAATCACTTTCCTTTTAAGTATTTCAAACACTCTCAAATGTGTCTAAAAATGAGTCGAAGATAAAGTGATTTATCTATGAATAAATTTCTATAAAAATGAATTGAACAATAAAATAAATTTTAGTGTAAAATCACATTTAAATAAAAAACTAAAAAATATAACTTTAAATAAAATTAACTATATTAATTTTACTTGAAAAAAAATAAACATATCAAAATCAATTATAAATTCTAATTCTAAATTCACACTATATACTTTGTTGAACAGCTTAAAACAAATTAAGGAGGAATTTCCATATTTTTAATCATAAGGTAGCATTGTTAAACTGTTGCAGGAGACCATATGAAAATCTTTAGCACTAAATGATAATGTTTTGCTGGCCAATAATTGAATTTTAATTTTAGTGATCACAATGACTAGTGTCTTGTTTGTAAGTACATATGCTAAGTTATGAATTATGGATTTAAGTATTATTTTAGCAAAAACAAATAAATAAGTTATTAAGACACAATGATTTTGTAAAATTATATCACCTCTAGATATATACACTTATGACGTTTGCTAGTTCAAAATGATTTTATAAATATTTACACTTATGACGTTTGCTAGTTCAAAATGATTTTATAAAATTGTATTAGGTCTTGAACAATATAAAAAACACTCAGAGAGACTAATGAGTTTGGTTCTATAATTTCTATGATATATATATATATATATATATATATATATATATATATATATATATATATATATATATATATATATATATATATATATATATATATATATATATATATATATATATATATATATATATATATATATATATATATATATATATCTTACTCAAAACTTTAAAAAAAATTATAATGGTCCCTTAACTATACAAAATCAATCATGCTAGTCATTATCATCTATTTTTTGCAAATGGTGTTTAAAATGTCTATGTGGCATTCGATGTCAACTTTGCAAAATACTAAGAACCTTCTCCGTTTTTACCCAATTTACATTCTGATTAGAACAACTTTATATTTCTCAAAATCTCTAACAATTTGAACACTCTCGTTAATTTGTTTAGCCAACTCAGCTTAACCCACTTTTTTTTTATCGAAATATATTTGAAGTATTGTGTGCCTGACGTCCCAAATAACCTGCTCCAATGCTGCCAACAACTTTGTCTAATTTCCATATGTTGAGATTCAAACTGACAATTTTGGTTTGAAATGATGTTAAATTTTTTAAGTGCTACTACTTCAACTCGTGTTCGAAATGCTTTGTGCACTACTTTTGGGTTTTGCGGAGGACACCCTCTTCCCAGTCTTGTTTTATTTGTGAAGTCAAGAGTATCCAAATTCTTTGTTTTGATGAAGTTAACAAATTTGCATATGAATCAAGAAAGGATGAGCAAAAGATCAAAAAGGCTATGGATTAATTTTCAATTTTCATGAAGAATTAGCTTTGATTAGTTGAGTGATCTTCAATTATTGGTACAAGTGTTTAATTCAAGCTTTGATAAATTCTAAGTGCTCAAAATTACCTAAAGTTTTATTCATATGCATACACAAAAGTAGTTTCAATTGCCTTTGTTTCTCTAGAGTTTCCAAAAAGTTTTTTTTCCAAACTTACAGTGATGTAACCGGTTACATGGTGAGGTAACTGGTTACATGAACTTAGGCAGAACCTTGTGCTTTCTTGTTTTTGCCTTCAGGTAACCAGTTAGATGATGTGATAACCGGTTACTTGAACTTTTGTTTTGAAAAATAATAAAGTTACTTTCAAGTAACCAATTACATCCCTGAGGTAACCGGTTACCACTGTACCAGTAGCTCTTTTTCGTGAAAAATTAAATCTGGACGTTTTTACATATTGCACCATTAAACATGGCATTGATTGATCAATTGTCACTCTTTCTAAATGGTGTAATACACATATAAATGTTTATTCTTCATATTTCATTTCTCTCCTCTTTCAAAACAATTCAAACACTTTATTCACTCAATGTTTTACAAATTCAAGTGCTAAAATTCTCAAATTTTGAGAGAAACTTTCTGCATTTATTTCGGTCTAGAAAGTGACATCATAACATCATTTTGAGCACTAGTTTATCATTGTGAATTGATTACTTGAAAGACAAGATCAATCTTAGTGATATATATATATATATATATATATATATATATATATATATATATATATATATATATATATATATATATATATATATATATATATATTCATCATCTTTCTTACTTAAATAAATTTCAGAATTGGTTGTAGATACCTTGCTGTCCAGGATTGTTGGAAGCAAGAGTTTGAAAGTGATACGATTGTTCTCATTCAACTTAGTGGTTAATTTATCACAAGATTATTGTTCTTGTTGATTTTATTAGTCTTGTACAAGTCCAAACTATAGTGAAATATCTTTCGTGTTGAAAGGGGACTGGAGTACTCTCAGATTGTGAGGGAAACCAAGATACATCCTTACGTTCGTTATTTTTCTGCACTTTATCGCTTTCATAACTTCATCATAAACCAGAAAAATATACTCCCTTCATCACTTAAATTTAGAAAATTTTAAAGTACATAATTCATCCCCTGTTAGGTGCAATCTGAACTTATATTATTTATTTTATTACTGATTTTAGATTTTGTGCAGGATAACATGTAATGTTGTATTATGCAATGGTGAATTTTTTTTAAAATTTAGAATTTTGATTTTAGTTGGACATGTAATGATGCTGAAGAATAAGCTGATCAAAACTTAGAAAATCCCTTCAAAATATTGAAAAAAAAACTCATTTTAGCATTTTTAGATATTTGCATCTTGTGTCTTTGATTGTACCGTATAAAAAAAAATATGTGAAGTGAAAAAGAGTACAGATTTTTTATGGATTTATGATTTTTGGGTTTAAGCTTTTTGGATTTCAGTACATCTTCGTATTCTTCATCTTTTGTTTATGAATAACAAGGTTAAAAGAAAATTACATTTAACCACTTGAAAACTCACATTAGTATCACAAAGATTTTTCTATTGACTTTGACTAACAGATTAGAAGAAAATGAAAAACATGATACATTTTGAACAATTAATGAATCCAATGTCATTTTCTAAAGTTATAATATTAAAATGAAATTAGAGTACCAATCGTTAGTTGGTTCAGTGGTGATTGGCGCTGGACTTGGTAGGGAGAATCACGGTTCGATCCCCCGCAACTGCGATCGGGAGGGGGATGGAACCACTTGATGCCAGAACTCGCCCCCGAACCGGACTAAACCGGTGGTATAAAGCCAAAAAAAAAAAAAAAATGAAATTAGAGTAGAAGACATGAGATCAAAATAAACATTAAACCTTATTCTAAATATATCTATAATTAATTATAACTTTTGTTAATTTTAAAATAAAAACTTATGAAATTGGTTTTAAGGCTAATGAAGTATGTAAATTACTAGAGAGTTGGTCTATTAAATCTAGTTGAGTCGAGAATTTACAAGTTGTTTCATACAATAAACCAAATAAAAATCAAAAAAATTATTGCAAAATCGCTAGAAGGAGGGGTTGAACCTCCGACCTTGTGGTTAACAGCCACACGCTCTAACCAACTGAGCTATTCCAGCATGTTGAATGATTTTGGTTGAATTTGAAAACATTTTGTTTTTTTAATGTAGAAAACAATCTTTTTTATATAGAAAACAACATAATTTATTAAATGTGATAAAACTATGTTATGACATACTATATCTACACTTTAAAAATAACACAAATATCTAAGGTTCCGTTCGGTGTGGTTTTCTATTTTATGTTTTAAATTTTTCATGAATCAATTTTTTTTTTAAGTTTTAAAATTTTCAAATCAAAGGTAATTTCAGTTTTAAGTTATACGATTTTTTAAAAACCAAAATAAATTCCAAATATCAAAATTAAATATACATTATTAGAAGTATTTTTTGTGGTAATTAAAGTGGTGGTTTGTTGTGGTCATATTGGTAATTATAGGCGGATGAAGTGATGAACAATGAATATCAAAGTGATAATTGTAGATGGTCGTATGGTTGACAATGATTGTTAGATTGGTGATCAAACATGGATGAAGTGACAATTAAAGTGGTGGTTTTCAATGGATGAATTTTAGTCATAATAGAAGTTGATGTTGACTAGATTGAAGATCATGGATGGATAAAATGGTGATCATAGATTGTCATATTATTAGTGGGTAGTGGTTGACGGTACTCAAAGTGATGATTGTCAATAGTCGTAGTAGTGGTCGAGGGTGATTTTAACATTACATTGTAAAATCAATAAATTAATCCAAATCTGAAAAACAACCCAATATTTATAGTTTTGAAGGAAAATGTCATCTATATGGATTTTTAAAATGGACTAAACGCACAACATGCTAGAAATTTAGTTATTTAATGGAAATAGAATAATGGTTTACAATTGTGATTACTAGGCCATGAATAAAAATAATATTCTAAAAGTTCACATTTCTAGAGCTTACCATTAAAAAGCATGAAAACGAACTAAAATTTCTACAATACAAATACAATGAAGAAAATAGTATAACACGAGTAAATCCATAATCATTAAATTTTAGGCAGTTAAGGGTTTGAATGTTGACATTACGGATAAATAGAGTTTGCACAATGATGGTGGATTGTAAGTGAGTCACATTTCTGAAAATAACGAAGGCTATCGAAGAAATTTTCCACAAGACAGGACAATATCATGAGAACTCAAAAAGAATAGGACCTTATTGCATAACTACTAATAAAAGAAATAATTAAAGAGTAGAAAAACTTTTTTCACTAAAATTCAACTAGAAGTTAGTAGCCAAAAAAGCCTCTCATATGTCTATAATTGGTATAGTCTATATGGTGAAAAGAATTATTATTATTATTATTATTATTATTATTATTATTATTATTATTATTATTATTATTATTATTATTATGTCTGTTTACAAATATCATATTTATTCATGACTTATGTATCTTCTTAAGAAGATGGATAAATGGATTATAGATTTTATTTTGTTTGAGAATATTAAACAAGGGAAGATTGTAACAATGGCTTGGAACAAAATTTGAACCCCTATGAAGAAATAAGTTCATGGTATTAGATCAATGAGATATTAATGATGACTCCATTTTAAAACTTTTTATCATTATTAATTTTTTTCTTTTTAGGTCTAGAGCTATGAGAAGCAAATAACCTATTTCTTAGTGTATTGCCTCCTCTATTTGGTGTGGTATGAAATATAAAAACTTCAACTATTTAAGATAATGTTTGTGGCAAATTCGAAAATGTGACAAATTTAATTTTTGAAATGATAATTGAATTAATCAACCTTTGATGCATTTTGATGACATTGCTCTAAACAAACATTCTCTTTTGAAGGTTAAGGTTATCAATTTCATTTATAAATGGTAAATAGAGAATTCCTAAGTTTTTTACTCACTTTTTCTATGATCCACTAATTCATGGATAAATTACTATTCCAACATTTAATTGTGACGATCATTAGGTTTGAAAAACTCATCTTCCGGTGACTTACTCTCTAAAAGTGCTTATCTCTATCATCGACCCTTATGTATTCACACTTCCTAGGACAAACTAATTTTACATAATGGAATTATGCCTTCTAAATCATAACTTATTTGGCATTTGTTGAATAGTAAACTTCTTATTGATGAACATCTTAGGATAAGAGGTTGCACTATTACAAAATATACATTTTGTAACATTTTCTTACTTCAGCCATTTATTCAACCAAAGTAATAACTCACCCTTAGGTACCTTTATGTTTCGATATTTATTAAAACACTTTTCCCTACGGTCCAACCTGACAACCATGGTGATAAATTAAGGACTGACACGCTTCGAATCTCAACATTATCATTTTCCTTTTTTTTGTTACAAAAAAGATGTGTCCCCTTTATTTTTATATTTATATTAAAATTAAACTACTTTTCATCAAGGTCTATGAAAGGATCCATTGTGAAATGTACCTCAGTAGCATGCTTAAAGCGTGTAAATTATAGACATTTCATCATGGTTGGTACTATCAACTGTGGTGAAAAGTATTACCTATATATAAGCGAAATTATTCTCATTTCTGTATAGAATAGTCGTAGGTCTTCTAACACTACTACGTAAAAGCCATTTCACAACAAGAGATACCACCACGTCTGACCAAACGTTGTAAGGTAAGAGGTGGTTGTACGTATGATGCTTTCTACCACGATCATACAACCATGATTATAAGCTTTGTAGTGCTCTACCTATCATATCGATTACTTCAAACAACCGTTGTGATATTCTTTAATGCATAACCTTTAACAACGCTAGCTCTAAACAACTGTTTTGATATTATATAATGCACAACAATTAACAATGACTGTTCTAAACAACTGTTGTGACGTATACACTGAGTTAATTATAAATAATATGAAATGTTTATTTCGCTAAAGCTCACTAAACATATAACCTTTCAATAGGATTTAGAATATTATAATATGACAAATTAAGTTATATTATAAGAACAAGTTACATGTTTAATGCTAAACAAGAATTCTTCAGCTCCTTATCCGTATTTTGCTCTTTAACAGTTAGAACTTGGTTTAATATTCCTAGTTATTCAACCTCCCCTTCCTTTACCTCTAGTTTTGCAACATATTATTTACTTTCAAACAAAATTAGAGGTGGAGGAAGGGGCGGTTGAAAAATTTGAAGCGTTAAATCAAGTTATAATGATTAAATAGCGAAATGCAGATAATGGGTTAAACAATTCTTATCTAGAATTGAATAGTGTAACTTGTTTACTAATATAACTTTATCTATCGTATTATAATTTTCTAATGCAATTTGAAAAGTTATATATTTGGTAAGGTGTTGGAAAAACACTTAAACCAAATAAGATATAATAAACTAATCTTTTAAACAAACATTAACAACGACATTCATCCACAAGATTCATCAACAACAAACCTTAAACAACATAAAAGATACAACAAACAACTCTTATTAAAAACAACAAAATTATTAAAACATAGCATAAAATACATACAACATAAAACTTTTAGGCTCAATGAATCTCTTGACCCTTTAACTTAATATCACTTTTAGTCCCTTATTTAATAAACGTTCGTTCTAAGTCCCTTAATGTCATTCTGTTAAACACATTGGTATTATCCGTTAAATTTTGTCAAAATCTATTAAGTTGTGTATACGTGGCACTCCATATGGCATTTCTTTAGATGACGAGGAATTGTTTTATTTGACATTAAATATTTCTTTCATTAATCACCAATTTGTTAAAATAATTAATTCCTTTCAATTTTTCATTAATCATCAATTTCAATATATTTCTTTCATCAGCAAAATACACGTAACCATCACTAAAACTGCTTTTCTCAAAACAAAATTTTCATAAATTCATACATCAATCAACCATGTTTTTCACTTACATCTTCAACCGATAAATTTGTTTTTCCTTCATTCTTTTTTAGATTTGAAATTTTAATGATCTCTATTTTTATTCATTTTTTTGTTTGTGTTTTTAGGTTAAATCAATCATGGAAGCCATGGATATCGTAGGAAAATTAATTAGGTAAACATGTTTTAAAAATATTCTGGGTAAACTAACACAAGACCAAGAACCTTAAACTCTCAATCAATACAGGAAGAAGATCTGACAACCATCTTCCTACCAAAAAACAAAAAGTGCCCAAAAATACATATTACCACGGTTAATAGGAAGACTATTGTAATATGGTGTTACAAAAGGTCTATTTTGCAATAGTGTTGTGAAAAACCCTAACATATCTCTCTCATGCCTCATTCCAATCTCCATTAATGTTTGAACACTATTTTCTCACAAAACTCCAACATATCTTCTCTAACTCGTATGGATTAAGGAAAGGTATCACGAAACATGTAAGACAGAAACACCAAACTCATTTCTTTGACTTCTTCTTAACATTTCAGGTACGTGAGATATTTCCACCATACATGTTATGAGTTATGTTGTTGTTAATCAAAATATTTGTTATGTTTTTTTATTTTTCTTGTTGTTGATACGGTAAGCCCTTATAGGTTGTATATTGTTCATTTTTTTTAGTTATTTTGTAATTTTTGTTGAGTTTTTATGTTGGTGTTTATGTTTTTATTGAGTTATGTTGATGTTCTTGTTTAGGTATATTTTTGTTTTTGTATAGGTCGTACGATGTTGTTTGTGTTATTGTGGATGTTATTTTTTTAGGTATGTTAATGTTTTAGTTTAGGTATATTATTATTTGTTAAGGTAAGTTGTTGTTGTTGTTGTTGTTATTTTAGATGTTTTTGCAGAGGTATATTGAAGTTTTTGTTGAGGTTTGTTGTTATTTTGTTAAGGTAAGTTATTGTTTTTGTTGATAAATGTTGTTCTTTGTGTTATTGTATCTGTTTTTTTAGTTATATTGATGTTTTTGTTAAGATATGTTGATGTTTTTGTAGAGGTAATTTATTGTTTTTGTTGATAAATGTTGTTGTTTGTGTTATTGTAGATGATTTTGTTAAGGTATGCTGATATTTTTGTTGAGGTAAGTAGTTGTGTTTGTTCATGTTATTGTCAATGTTATTCCTTGTACATTGCAAGTTTCATTTCGTTCGACCAACATGTCACAGAAAATGATTTTATTATATCGTATGTGGTTTGAGTGTTTTACCAACCTCTCATTGAATATAAACCTTTCGAATTGAATTAAATAATAATAATATGAAAAATTAATTTGTATTGGAAAATAACTTACATTAATCAATGTTTTTTGAGCTTTCCGTAACCCATTATCTGTATATCGCCCTTTGACCGTTAGAATTTGGTTTAATACTTCTAGTTCTTCGGTCATCACTTCCTTCTCCTACTAGTTTTGTCTGCAAAGTTATTACTATGCAAAATGAACTAGTATAAAAGAAAGTGTTGGTTGAAGAATTAGAAGCATTGAAACAAGTTCTAACTCTTAAAGAGCGAGACACGAATAATGGGTTACAGAAAGTTCTAAAAATATTAATTAGTGTAACTTATTCTTCTAATATAACTTAATATGTCATATTAATTTCTAAATCAGATTGAAGGATTATACTATGAGAGATTCAATTAATCTTTCTCATCATATTCTATTTTCTTCCCCTATCTTCTCACGTCTTGATGCTTTCATGGCTTTTGTACACAAAGCATAATATGGTATCATTGTCTTTGATCCAACCTCTCACCCTTCTGCATTTTCATCAAGGTATGCATCGATTGATCTCTATCTCTCCTTCTCTTTCTTATTGTTGCAAAATATTTCCCTTTTTTCTTTTCTTCCTCCACTAAATCATGCCTCCACGTAAAATGATGATAATGATTTTGTTTACTATGTACATCCAAGCGAAGGCCCGAACTCTGTGAGAATTACACCACAATTGAATGGTTCCAATTACATTTCTTGGTCACGTTCCATGGAAAGAGATCTTGGAGCTAAGAACAATATTGCATTCATCAATGGCTCCATTTAGGTTCCCAATTTCAATGATATTAATCGCTCGGCATGGGAATGGTGCAGCTGTCTTGTTCATTCATGGATCTTGAACTATGTGAATCCCGCGATTGTTCAAACCATCGTGTTCTTGGAGAATTCCCTTGATGTATGGAATGATCTTAAGGAAATATTTGCAAAGTATGATCGTATCCATGTGTCTAATCTACGAGTTGAGATTAACAATCTCTAACAAGGTACCAAATCAGTTCTTGACTATTTTACTAAATTACATGGATTATGGGAAGAGTTTAATTCCCACAGACCTATCCCAAGTTGTACATGTGTTCATCAATGTCGTTGTGAAGCCATGAGAAGTGCCAAAGATTTTCATCTTGAAGATCAAATAATCCAATTCTTAACAGGTTTGAATGACAAGTTCTCAGTCATAAAGACTCAAGTATTCCTAATGGAGCCTCTTCCCTCTATCAACAGAGTCTATTCCATGGTAATACAAGAGGAAAGTAACAATATCTCTTTACTTCCAAAACCTGATATCACTTCCAATATTGATGAAGGTAACACTTTAGTTAATGCTTATGATTCAAGAAAATATAATGATCGGGGTAAATCCTCCAATTCATATAATGTCCAGTCTAATAATAAGAAAGATAGTACAATGTGCACTTTTTGTAACAGGGCTAGACACACCATTTATGTGTGTTATCGAAAGCATGGATTCCCTCCAAATTTCACTAAGAAGCAGTCTTCAGTTAATGCATCAAATGAATCACATGGTGATACACCATCCATGGTTAACACTTGTAAAGAAGGTCATACAAGCATTCCTAGTGTTGGTATTACTCAATATCAATATGCTCCATTGATTAGCTTGTTGCAACAAACCAATTTGTTGCCTCTTAACACCAACACCAACCCTAGTGTCAATCATATGTCCACCCATCCTGGCCACACACCACATAAAACTCAGGTAAAACTTTTGTCTCAATAGTCTCATGTTCTAGCCATACTAAACCTGAATTTTGGATCCTTGATTCAAGGGCAAATGACCATGTTTTTTCTTCCTTACATTGGTTTAGCACTCACCATAAAATTAAGCCTATCAATGTATGCCTGCCTAATGGATATATTGTTGTAGCTAAACATGCAGGAGCAATTCAATTTTCCCCTCAACTATACCTGTCAAATGTGTTATACGCTCCTGAATTCTCTATAAATTTTTTATCTGTTTCAAAATAATGTGAATCCCTCAATTGCATTTTTCACTTTTCTAACAATGAATGTTATATTCCGGATGTGAAAACCAAGAAGATGATTGGTTTGGCTAATAAAATTCAAGGATTGTACAGATTAATGACCAACACTGCTTTCCTTGCTACAGAAGCTACATAATCCCAATCCATTAACATAACATTCCTCCTTCCAACATTCCTGTATCCAGTACTTTTCTCAATACTTGTAAAGTGCTATCTAAACAAGCCCTATGGAATTTTAGATTGGGTCATTTATCCCATGATAGGCTTTCCAAAATGTCTCAAATGTACCCTTTTATTCTCAATGATAATAAATTTGTGTGTGATGTCTGTCATTATGCTAGACATCAGAAAATGCCATATACTTTGAGTCATTCTAAAGCCTCACAAAAATTTGAATTACTGCATTTTGATATATGGGGTCCCATCTCTATTAACTTTATCCATGATCATAAATACTTTCTCACAGTTGTGGATGATTATAGCATATTCACTTAAATCTGAAGTATTCAATCATGTTCAACAATTCATTACTTTAATAGAAAACCAATTCCACATTGTCCTAAGTGCATTAGGTCTGACAATGGACTCAAATTATTAATTCCCCAATTCTATGCTACAAAGGGCATTGTCCACCAAATATCATGTGTAGAATCCCCTCAAAAAATGCTAGTGTTGAGAGAAAACACCAACATCTCCTAAATGTAGGAAGAGCCCTACTATACCATTCAAACTTTCCAAAAACCCTACTGGTTCTATGTTGTTAGTTATGCAGCATTCATCATAAATCGTGTCAATACACCCTTACTCAACCACCAATCACCATTTCATCTTCTTTATGACAAATCCCCTGACCTTAACTAGATTAAAGTGTTTGGATTATTGTGTTATACTTTAACCCTTTCTAATCACATGACTAAGCTTGATACTCGAGCCATAAAATTTGTCTTTCTTGGCTATGCTGCTGGTTACAAGGGATCCATCTTACTTGACACACACTCTTCCAACATTTTCATATCTTGAAATGTTACACATCATGAGCATATATTTCCTTACCATAAGAATTCATCTTCCATCATACAAAACTGGAAATACTTCGGTACCTTAGATTCTAAGTTACCTTCTGAGTCATCTCAATTCCTTGATGTCCCTCCATCTATCCATCATATTGCACCTGTCAATGATTCCTCTCCATCTGTCTCACAAACTCTTCTTACAAATCTATCGGATCCTCCCATAGACCTTAACGCACCTCAAACACAACATAATGTCGTCCCTCCATCCACTCGTGTTTCATCTAGAATAAGATAACCACCATCGCACCGAAAAGATTATGTCTGTACAATCTTTAATGACTCACGAACACAATCATCTCTAGGTACTCCCTACTCTATTTCAAATTTTCTGTCATACTCCAACCTTTCTCCTTCTCATTTTCGTTTTAGTTTTTCTATTTCCACTAACCACGAACCCAAAACTTACAAAGAGGCATGTAAGTTAAAATGTTGGAATCAAGCTATGAAACTTGAGCTTAATGCACTTGAGAAAACTGGTACTTGGCAGATTGTAGACCTTCCATCCAATGTGAAGCCAATTGGTTGTCAATGGGTATACAAGATTAAGCATAAATCGGATGGTAGTATAGAGAGATTTAAAGCTCATGTTGTTGCCAAAGGTTATAACCAGATAGAAGGACTTGACTATTCTGATACCTTTTCACCAGTTGCCAAACTCACCACCATTCGACTGGTTCTTGCTTTGGCTTCCATTCATAACTGGCACCTTCATCAACTGGACGTAAATAATGTGTTCTTACATGGAGATCTTCATGAATATGTATACATGGTCGTACCACCTGGTATCCAAACATCTAAGCCAAATCAGGTCTGTAAACTCATTAAATCACTATATGGCTTGAAACAAGCCAGACGACAATGGTTTGAAAAGCTCACTTCCACTCTCATTCAACATGGTTAAACACAAGCTACCTCTGATCATTCCTTGTTTGTCAAGAAAACACAATCTACATTTATAATTTTTCTTGTCTATGTTGATGATGCTATCTTGGCAGGAAACTCTCTACAAGAATTTCATATCATGAAGAACATGCTCGACCAGAAATTCAAAATTAAGGATCTTGGTTTGCTGAAATATTTCTTAGGTTTGGAAGTAGCTCACTCAAAACAAGGGATTTCCATCAGTCAAAGAAAGTATTGCATAGACCTTCTCAATGAATCAGGCTTCCTTGGTTCAAAGCCAACTAATACACCATCTGATCTTTCCATCAAGCTATGCCATAATAACAGTCCTGAATTTGAAGATATTCCTTCTTACAGACGACTCATTGGCAGACTAATCTATCTTAACACCACCATACCCGACTTCACGTTCACCACTCAGCAACTCAGTCAATTCCTTTTTAAACCTTCCACTCAACACTACAAGGTTGCATGCAGAGTACTAAGATACTTGAAGTTTTGCCCAGGTCAAGGTCTATTCTTTCCTCGGAATTCATCTCTTCAAGTAACTGGCTTTTTTAATGCAGACTGGGCTGGCTGTATTGACACTGGAAGATCAACATCTGGTTCTTGTTTCTACCTAGGCAATTCACTCATATCATAGCGAACCAAGAAGCAGACAACAGTCTCACGCTCATCATCTGAAGCGCAATATCGTGCCTTGGCTGCTGCAACTTGTGAGCTTCAATGGATCCTCGATTTGCTTCTTGAAATGAACATTACAAGCACACAACTCCCAGTCTTGTTTTGTGATAGCCAAATTGCTCTTAACATTGCAGATAACCTCATATTTCACGAACGAACCAAGCACCTTGACAATGATTGTCATATTGTTAGAGAAAAACTCACAAATGGCATGATGAAGTGGATACTTGTATCTTCCAACAGCCAACTTGCTGACTTCTTTACCAAGCCCATTCTTCCAAAGCCTTTTCAATCTCTCAAGACCAAGTTGAATTTGCTTAACATTTACCAAAGTTCAACTTGTGGAGGACTAATAGATGATAAATAATATTGGCATAGTTAGTTAGTGATTGATTAGTTAGTTAGATTGTTGTTCAGTTAGTTACAACAGCTAGCTTGTATGCTAAGCAACATGTATATATACTACTATGAGAACCTATCAATACTATGAAGGATTCGATTCATCTTTCTCATCATGTTATATCTTCTCCCCCTATCTTCTTCCATCTTGATGCTTTCATAGCTTTTGTACACAAAGCATAATAGATTATATGTTTAGTGAGCAATTGAAGAAATAAGCATTATGCATAACTTATAATAAACTCAAGTGAATATATCACCACAGTTGGAAGTTATAACTGTAGTGAAATATTGTGCGCTAACTTTTTCACTATGGTTGGAACATACAACTGTGGTGAAATATTGGGAAATCTTCCAATATATTGGCGGTGAATATTGAATCCATGCCAATTCCATCTTTTACTACAGTTGCTTTATTCAACTGTGGTGATATGTTACGCGCTATTGTGTTTTTACCTTGGCTACTAGCCCATGGTGGTAAAGAAGACACCTACTATCACAACATCATTACCACATACCTCTAACCATAATAATATTCTTCTTCCAATTGTGATACGATATACTTTTTGTAATAGTATTGTCACAATATTGTTGTAAATATTAAAATCGGTGAGAAGTTTTAATTAAAAAAAATTCTAAATACAAGAAAATAAAACCAATATTTATATTTATAGAGACCAAAAATTTATTTAAATAAACTATATTTACCATTTCTTCTTAAAATAAAGTTTAGAAGGTAAATACTTTATACTATTGCAATAAGAATAGGAAACTATTTTTATTAATATTCTTGCCATAGACTCATATTATTGGAACACAGCTTAACATTGAAGGATTATGTTAAGTAATAATATACATGACCCTACAAATTGATTGAATTAGTGCTTAGTTATGTCATGACAAGCACTAAACTGTTCTCTGTGGTGTGTGATGGTCCCTTTTGATTAACTTTATGATTGCAATTCTTTTGTATGGATAATCTAAAAAATTATTAAAAGTGTCTTGAAAATACACGGATTCAATATTCTATTAGTGTAACTTTGATAGAAACTCACATCTTAATCTAAAATTAAATATATTGCTTAGTAGTTTTCTGTCATGTTTGTATTACTATCTTGGTTGAAACATGAAGGCATGGGACCAAAAGTTTAGTCCTTAGATTCTTTGATTCCTCTAACCTTGCATGAAACAAAAGGAACCTGCCAATTACACCGCAAACAAACACATCTTCTCATACAAGAAAAAGCTAAATTCACATTTGAAAGAAATATTGTGTAAGAAATTCAAAGATAAGTGATTACATTTTCACACCGGCCAAAAAATAGGTGAAGAATATGTGTTGGGTTTAAAACTAATTCGTTTTAATTTATCTGGAATCGAATCTAAATGATTGATTTTATAAAAAATGACTTTTTAAAACCGGATTATTTAATAAAGAACTTAACTGTGATATTTTTTTATAAAAATTTTTTTATAAAATTTTTGAACTTGTTTTCACCATTTTCAATTTCAATTAGGTTCGGTCTCAATTTGAATTTGAATTATTTGTTATTTAGTTTGGTTTTAAAATTATGTGTGCAACATGGTTCGTTCACTAACCAAATATTATGATTTGATGATTTTAACTTCAATTTAATTCGGTTTGACAATTTTTTAACAGTCCTACTCATATGTGGTGTCGTTTGAATCAGTTTTGAGGCAAGAGCTCATCTGAATTAAACATAAATTTATTTGTAGTTCGGTTTAATTTTAAAAGATATATTAAAAAATACAACCATATCTAATCTAATCCCTATGGTTTAATTTGGATAAATTTTTAAGTATGAAAATTACAAATTATAGTTTTTATTAATATTATAAAAGTACTAATAAATAATAAATTTGAAGTAATATATAATATATTAAAAGTTAATATTGCAGAAAGATCGATTATAGTTGAAAAAAATAAAAATAACAATAATAATTAGTAAAATATGTATAATCAAATTAAAAATTAATATAATATATCAAACTAATAAAAAATACAAAAATATATACATGAGTTTAGTTCAGTTTGGATTAATATTAAAAAATCAATTTAATACTTAATTTGAATCGAACAATTTTTACGAATGACATCTCAATACATTCAATAATATTCAACATTTTATAATTTTTTATTTTTATAAATATATTTATAATTTTATTTGAATTTGTTTGAATTTGAACACCTTTGATTATAACACAAACGTTTTTTATGATAAATTTTTATAAATAAATTATTTCAATAATACAAAAAAATATAAATTAAATTATTTTTGTGAAAACTACAACTTTTTCTTATCGAATATATTAAAACATTTATGATAATAAATTGAAAATAATTAATGGTTATAAGTTTTTTCATAAATTTGTAAAAATAACTATACAAAACTTACATCAATAAATAAGTTTTAAATGAATAAATTCGAACATATCCTTATACATAATTCACTAACTTAATAATTTTTTTTTTCTATAAAAAACAGATTGATAATTTCAAATTTAATCACTTTCCATCATTATTTTCTCCTGAAATCTTCTCTAGCCACCAAGAAAGTAAAAACCTATTATTCATTGGGGACCCACCTAATTCATTATGGAATCAACCATACATAGAGTAAAAGTGGGAAAACAAGAAAATAAAAACAAACTTCACACTTTCCTTCTTTTTCTCTTCTTTCAAGACTCAAAATTTGAGCTGTATTACTTTCTATCTTGTTGTTTCATCATAGATTCTCTTCACCCCCATTTAAGTCAAAGAAAAAAGTGTACAAATAATTTCTATTTTATTTTCAGAAAAGAAAAAAAAAAGTACAATGAAATGGCTTCTAACATATATATTCCCCCAACATAACCCCACTAGTGTTTCCTCATACAACAACTATACCTTCCATTTATTGATGCAAATCTAGAAGAATCAAAAGATGAAGAATAATCAAAGTATGCATTTTGTTCTATCAACTGATGCAAAACCAAGACTCAAATGGACTCATGAACTTCACCAAAGATTCATTGATGCAATTAATCAACTTGGAGGTGCAGAAAGTAAGTACTATAAAACAAACTCAATTATTAAATTACCTTATATTAATGTTTTGATATCATTGTTGAATTTGAATTATTCATATGGCAGAAGCAACACCAAAGAGTATTATGAGAGTGATGCAAATTCCAGGACTTACTTTGTTCCATCTCAAGAGCCATTTACAGGCATTTATTTCGCTTTTGTAAAGTTTAATTAATTATTTTTGTTTATTGATCAAATATTATATTTGAAATTGTGAGTTTTTTTTTCATGTTTTTTTCTTTCTTGTTATAGAAATATAGACTTGGGAAAAGCCAACATCATCTAGAAACATGTTCTGACAACAAACAAGGTGACTAGTTGGAAAATAGTTTTGTTATAGTATGATAGTATCTTTGTCGCCGCGAAGTTTTCAATCTTGACTTTCTGATCTCGAAATAACGATTTAAATCATTTAAAATTGATTTTAACTTTTGTGTAAATGTAATTTTTCATTGATATTTCTTGTGATGCAGATTATACAGAAATTAAGAGGAGTGATGATGATTGTGGCAAGGAAATTGTGGACCAGAATCAAATCATTGAGTAATCATTAGAAATTTATTATCAAATATTTGATTATTTTCTTTTTTAGAGATTTTATTTTGAAAGTTTGGTTTTTTAGAAACATGGAGATAGCTCATGCTCTAGAAATGCAAATGGAAGTAGAGAAAAAACTTTATGAACAAATTGAGGTAACATAAATTACGTGATCGCGTTTAAAAATTGCATCAAACATGTTTAGATTGACAGTGATTCGACATAGTATGTAATACTGTCAAATCACTCTCAGTCCATACATGTAATAAGGATGTCTTGATCGATTTGATTGGTGAATATTTTAGGTGCAAAAGCGTTTGCAACTTCGAATTGAAGCTCAAGGAAAGTATTTACAATCGATACTAAAGAAGGCTCAAGAAACACTTTCTGGATTCAATTCTTCTCCAATTGGTATAAAATTCACAAAAAATGAACTCTCTCAATTGGTTCAAATGATAAACAATGCTTGTCCAAGTTCTTCAATTTCAGAACTAACGGAGTCAAGAGAATTAAGTTTAGAATATGGTAAGAGGAAACAGAAAAATGGAACTATGTGTTCATTGGAAAGTTCTTTAACATCTTATGAAAGCTCGGAAAGAAAAGAAGAGAAAAATTCAATGGAAGAAATAGGAGATTTCGAAAATTTTGATACTGATTCACTTGAATTGCCACTAAGTACCGAGCGTTCAAAAGTGATATCAGTGTCGTGTCAATGTTTGCGTATGATGTCTTCGTCTGTGGTTGAGCATGATGATTCTTCTAATGAGAGAAAATGTGGCAACAAGTTGAAGAAAGCGAAGTTGTCAGAAATGCTAGACTTGAATAGCCAATTTCAGAATGACATGGACTCAAGTCACTCAACAAGTTCAAAAGCATTATTATTAGATTTAAATTGCAGTTTAAACACTTGTGAACCGTGAAGATGGTTTATGATTTGTAGTTTATTTAATTACATGAAACTATGCTATGCAGCACAATATCATTAATCATTATTAGAAAAATAATGTTTTTATATATGTATATTTTATTATAACGAAAAGAAAGAGTTGAATCTATAACTATTGGTGCAGAAAAGCAAAAGCTATTACTTGCAAAGCACGTAACACACAAATAGGAATGAAAAAAACTAAAAAAGAGAGAAATATTATTGGAATAGAATTAAGAGTTTTTACAAACATGTGTTACATCGTTAATATAGGATTATGCTACTAACTAGGTAACTAACTTCTAGTTAATAGCTGCATACAAAGATAACTGTAACCACATCCATAACTATTATTAACCGTAAATTGAACTATCAGTAACCACATATTAAATTATCATTAACCACATATTGGATTGTTGATAACTAAATGTAAAATACTTAATTATTTAACTAACTACATAACCAACTCCTTGTTAGCTATAACCCTTATTTAAAATTATTTTATCATCCCCCATAATTTTAAATGTTTACGAGTCTTAATTAAATCCTCAAATATTCAAAACTCTCAATCGTCAAGGCTATTGTAAAGCCATATTACAATTGCTCTTTTGTAGGACAATGTATGACTTCTATCATGCCTTTCATCATTTGCTCCCTTATGAAAGGAAATCTTGTCTCAATATGCTTGATTATTTCATGTGAAACTAGATTCTTGAAAAAACTTATCAGAAATTTTGTTGCCAATCATCAACTTCATAGGCTTTTTCACTTTACACCTTAGCTCCTTTAACAAAGAGTCAAGCCAAATTGATTGACATGAGATAAATGATATTGCTATATACCCGACTTCATAGGAGGACAATGCAGTGATTTGATGTTTCTTTATACACCAAGAGATGATTGCTTCATTGTACATGAATACATAACCAAATGTACTTCTTCTATCATTTTTGTCTCCTCACCAATCAATATCACTATAGCCAATCAAACCTATTCTCCTTTCACTTTCAACAATTGGAAACTTCAAGCCTAACTACTAGGTCACTTTGAGATATCTAAAAATTCTCTTTGTAGCTACTAGATGAGACTTCTTTGGCATGCACATAAATCTGCTCACTATACTTACTGCATAATATTTATCTGGCATGCTATTGCATAAGTATATTAGTGAGCCAACCATTTATTTGTACAATGTGGAACCTACCTCTTATTAACTTGCACACTCATGCAACTTAGTGTTTGTCTCAAAATGATTTGTGAATGCTTTACATTCAATCATCTCAAATATTTCAAATAGTACCTTCACATACTTTTTTTGATGCATAAACATTCCCTTTTTACTCTTCATAATGCCAAGAAAGTATGATAGCCTGCCTAGGTCTGTCATCTCAAATTCCTCCTTCACTTGAGCCTTTAGCTTCTCTAAAGCATGTGAAAGGCTACTTGTAATAAGCAAATCATAAACATATAGGAAAAATCATCATGATGCCTTCTTCCTTTGATTCTTGCACATAAACACCATACTCTACAATACATTTCTTTAATCCCAAGGTTACAAGGAATTTCTCAATTCTTTTATTCCTAACTCTTGGAGTTTGCTTCAAACCATATAATGCCTTGTGTAACTTGTATACCATTTGTTTATTTTCTTTTATCAAAAAACCTGGAGGATGAGTTACATATACAACTTCTTCTAGAGGACCATTTAAGAAAGCAGATTTTACATCCAAATGAAGCAGAGACCAATCTCTACTACTAATTATTTCTACCACCAATATTACAGTTTCAAGCCTTGCCCTGAGAGAAAAGACCTCATTATAATCTATGCCATGTTGATGCAGGAACCCTCTAGCCATTAATCTTGCTTTGTATTTTAAACTAAGCCATCTATATTAAGTTTAGTTATGTACACCCATCTCACACTAAAAGTTTTCTTCTTCTCAAATAGAGGTAATAATTTCCAAGTTTGATTCTTTTTTATTGACTTGAGTTCTTCTCCCATAGCTTCATTCCACACCATGTTCTCCATTTCTTCTAAATGGCTTATTGGTTCTACATCAGCCAAAAGGGCAAAATGTATAAATTCCCCTTCATTGCTAACTACACTATCAAGTAATAATTCACATTCCTCCAATCTTCTATGTAATTGTCTTCTCCTTTGTGGCCTCTCATGGGCATGAGATTCAGTTTGTGCAACTTCACCAACTCCATTCTCTTCACCATTTGTTTCATCATCAGACTCTTCATTCTCATATTAGTCTACACAAATGTTCCCGACTTCTTCTTCCATTGTATCTTTTGTCTTCCATTTCCAAGCCTCGTGTTCATCAAAGACCATATCATCTTATGAATATCAACGGGATTATATAGCTTGTAAAAACCTATTAGATTATATAGCTTGGGAACCGTTTTATCAACAGGATTATATAGTTCGTAAGCATATGTTGGAAGATATCCTATGACTATCATCTTTTTACTCTTCTCTTGCAATTCGGTCCTCCTTTGACTAGTACATGCTTATAGCAAACTAATCCAAAAACCTTCAGATGTTTCACATATGGCTTTCTTGCATACCAAGATTCTTCTGTTACTTTCATTTTAAGCTTCTTAGTTGGACACTTGTTAAGGATATAACTGGTAATATTTGCTTCCTCACCCCAAAAATGATATGGCAAATTCTTGTGTTTCAACATGCTCCTAGCTATGTCAATAATGGTCATATTCCTTCTTTCTACAAGACCATTGTGTTATGGTGTATAAGGAGAGGTTACTTCATGCTTTATGCCTTCATTATTACAGTATGCTTCCAACATATTTCATGTATATTCTCCACCTCCATCTATCCTAATAATCTTAACTGTTTGCCAACTTTATTCCTCAATTAAGATTTTGAACTTCTTGAAGACTTCAAAAGCTTCACTTTTAAGATTGATAGTATAAAGCCACAACATTCTTATGTGTTCATCAACAAATGTGATGAAATATCTACTACCTCTAAAGGATGATACCTCAAAAGGACCACAAATATCATAGTGCACCACTTCAAGGGCATCTCTTGATCTCTTAAGCACTTCTGAAGCAAAAGATGATCTGATTTGTATGCTTCTCAGATATATCTCACAAGTTACACTCTTTGTTCTCATTCTAGAAAAACCATGCACGTTCTTAGAGCTTAACTCACTTAAGCTTCTAAAGGGAAGATGTCCATACCTTGTATGCCACACATATTCTGGCTCATAAATAATTGACAGACATACTTCCTTTCCAGGGTAAATAATGCACTTGAAAGTTCTATGTTTGGACAATTGAGACTTCACGGCCAACCTCTTCTTTTTATCAAACAATTGGAGTGCATCACCAATCATAGTGACTGAGAATCCTTTCTCCACCAATTTTCATATCCTCAACAAGTTACACTTCATTCCTGGTACAAGTAATAGCTTTTCAATCAAGTCATTCCTTCCATCCTTCCTTTTGATCACTATGTTACCAATAGCTTCTGCTACAAGGTAAGTGTTGTTAGCAAGTTTGACACCATTCTTCTTACTTGCATCTAAATTGATCAACCATTACTTATGTCATGTCATGTAATTGGAGCATTATGAATGTAAAAATAATTTTTTACACACTAGATTTCCTTCACAGGTGGTGGCCATGAGTAGAGCTGCATTTGATTCACCATCATCATGTGTTATGTTAGCCTCTTCATTATCTTTTGGCTTTCTTCTTGAAATTTTTTTCAACCCCATACTTTTGCATTACTTGACCCTACAATGCTTGTTAAGTTTCTCTTTCAATGCCTCTATCAATTGCCATCAGCCAAAGTGCTTTTAATGAGCTCTGCAAATTCTCAATCTTCATGCTCTTAAGATCTTTAGATTCTGTATTGCAATAACTATGGAGTCAAATCTTGATATTTAAGATCTCATTACTTTTTCAACTACTTGCTGATTAGTGATTCCTTCACCATAGGTCTTCATTTGATTGACCAAAGCAAACAACTTTGAGAAGTAATCACTGATTTTTTGGTTCTCCTCCATTTGCATCAGTTCATACATTCTCCCTAGTGACTGGAACTTCACTTGCTCCCATTTCTCTCCACCATCATAATACTTCTCTAACACATACCATGCTTCCTTTGATTTTGTGGCCTTTGAGATCTTCTCAAAATGGTAAGAATCCACGTTATGTTAAATGTAAAACAAAGCTTTGTGGTCCTTCTTTATTGATTCTTTGAAGGTGATTCTTTAAGCATCAGATGGATCTGCACCTTCTTTATACTTTTGTTACACGATTTCAAATACATCTTATGCTCCAAACAATGATTTTACTATGGCACTCCACATTTTCCAATTGCTTCCATCAAGTGTCAAGATATTGGTTAAGAAAGCACCAATTGCATTCATCTTTCTTCAATTTTAAGAAACCTCTACAACTTTTCTTCACTCTTTGCTTCCCTCTGTTTTCCCACACTTCACTAGTGTTTCCCTCCTAAATCACCTTCAAATTGGCGCCGCAAAAAAGCTGTCACATGCAAAGCAAGTAACACAAAAATGGAAATGAAAAAAACCAGAAAAGTGAGAGATGAATATTATTGGAATAATAAAATTGAGAGTTTTTACAAACATGTGTTACATCGTTGATATAGATCATACTACTAACTAACTAACTTCTATTTAATAATCACATACACGGTTAGTAGAAACCACATGCATAACTAACATTAACTACATGATGAACTATCAAAAATCATATATTGAACTATCAGTAACCACATACTAAAATGTCAGTAATCACACTGAATTATCGATAACCACATGCCAAAAAACTGAATTACACATCTAATCAACTTAACTAACTATCTAACCAACTCCTAATTAATTATCACCCTCAATTAAAATTATTACATCAATAACATGGTCATTAAAAATGAGTTTTTTATTATTATAGTTTAAATATGATTTTATTAATGTAATTATAATATTTTGTAGCTTTAGTAAGTTAAATTAAAAAACTATTGTTGCTGTTAAAATCATATGTATTTATTGTTGTAGTTTACTAGTTTGACTGTAATAATATTTTATATATAAAAAAAGGATTTAACTTTATTTTTCCAAATTCGTAAGTGTTTATTTGAGAATGTGACAAAAGAAAATCTCTAACCAATATAATTATGTCAAAGATTAAAAGCAACATAATTTAAATTTGAATGACTCAATCTAAACAAAAAATATTTACAAAAATAAATGAAATTTTATATGGGTTTAAATCTTATTATTATTATTATTATTATTATTATTATTATTATTATTATTATTATTATTATTATTATTATTATTATTATTATTATTATTATTATTATTATTATTATTATTATTATTATTATTATTTGGTGTGGCATAACTACTCTCTTACCTTGATCACTTTCTTATGTCCATGTCATGTTGATGAAATTGGGCCATAAAGTAACAAATTTCTGCTGGAATAATTTAGTAAGGGTTAACCACTAGTTTATTTACTTATCATTCTTAAATCTTAAGGCATTACCAAAATTTGAGTTTTTTTTAGGCAACCACAATATTTGAGTTGGTAGCATCTAACAATTAGCATGATTCCACTTGAACCCATTTTTACTTTAATGTAACTACACGATTGTTGAGTTAAGCACATTAGTTAACAATGTTATGAAAAGTTTTTGCTGTGTAAATTAGATAAACCTTCGACCATTTTCATAGTTTGTTAGTGTCGGGCATAATTCAATAAAACACAATCATTTGAATCTAGTTTGTACTTGTTAGTTTAGAGTTGACTTTAGTTAGAGACATGTTGGAGAAAACTACAAATTACTCGTTTGGATACTTCTCTTTATCTTGTTCATTCATTGTCAAGAAAGCCCCAAATACACATATGGTCGTGTTGTGAGGCACATGCCACACCTCTATCACTCTCACTTTTTGAAAGTTTTCACAAATTTGAATTTAAGTTTTTTGGAATAATAAAAGTTTTTTAATCGAAAAATAATTGTTCAGATAACTAAAAAATTTAAATTTATTGAAACATAAACGTGTTCCGGCATTATGACAAGTTTATTGGTTAAGATATGATTGTTAAAAGTAGGAGTTTGCTTTGCTTAGAATTACAAGAGACAATGTATAGATACTTTTTGTAAAATTGGTGAATATTTCATCTTATTAAGAAATTTACAGAAGGTTTTTTCTTAGGTCTAAGAAGTCAAAATATGGTTTCCCTTGTTTCATGATAATCATGAGAATAATGAAAAACTCACTCTCCCTCAATTTATGGAGAAACCATTTTTTTTACCGATTTCTTTAATTAGTTATTGTTTGAACACGTCATCTCTCGCGTTTGATTAACAAGTGAGTGTTGGAGTTAATTTGAAAAATTGAATAGAAAGACGAAAATTTTACTTCCTACCCCTACAATTGTCCGTGTACCCCTACAATAAAAAATTTTAGACGAAATTACCCTCATATAAATAAGTAAAATTTTTCTCATTTTCAACTTTTTACTGGTTGTGAAGCAAACACTCTTCATTCTCTCCACGAAATACAAACCGGAACGCTTCAGAAAACTCTTCCGGTTCACAAATCCTTCAAACCGGAACACATTTGGTAAGTATTCCGGTTTACGAAATTTACACCGGAACGCATTTGAAAATTGTTCTGGTTCGTTGCTTTTCTCACCGAAACGCTTTCCAAAACGCTTCCGGTTTGTTCCCATCACACCGAAACGCTTTTGTAATCTGTTCCGTTTCGTTGCCATTCACACCGGAACGCTTTTGAAAACTGTTCCGGTTCATCTGAAATACAAACCGGCACCCTTTTTTGAACTGTTCCGGTTTGATTTTTTCGTGATATTTTTTTAATTTTTTCAGGAACATGCGTACATTAGGACCAGACGGGAGGCCTACTATCCGCCGCCGCCGCGATGAAGCTGGTCCTTCTAACCCACCACAAGAGCCAGCACAGCCACCATCGGAGCCACCACAGCCAGCTGGATATCCTGGTGGACCATCAGATCTATCTTTACTTGTTCGATACCAAGACCATGTTGCTTGCCGTTTATGGTACGGACAGGTGTCGCACGCTCGCGAAAAATGAACAGAGTCGCCACTAATATATTTATCCCATAAGGGAAAGGAATATCAGAAAACCTAAGAAAGGATAAGAACAGGGTCTTGCGACCAGAGAATCTAGGTACGGGAGTCGGTTACGCGAGGGGAAGGTGCTAGCACCCCTCGCGCCCATCGTACTCGATGGTATCCACCTATGTTTGTTTCTATCTAAAGGGTGTGTACTATGTCTATGTCTAAATGCGAATGAATGCAGAATGTAGGGAAAAGAAAGAATTGTACTCGCACGGGCCCTACCCCGCTGCCTACGTATCCTTTTTAGGAATCAAAGTTACCGTAGCTCGGCTCACGATTTTCTGTTTGTGTTTTTTAGTTGGGCGGAGTTAACGTTCGCGCTCTCGCATAAGGGATCGACCTACGATGCGTACGAGCGGAAATAACATTGCCCTTAAGAAAAAGAGATAAGAGAGAGATTTTGAGTATTTCGAGGAAATCCCTTAAGCAAGGGAAACTCGAGTTACTCTTTGGTTGGTGTTTTTTAGATTGGGAACTTACGCTCGAATGGTTCCCTTAAGCAAGGGAGATCCAAGCACTCGAATGATTCCCTTAAGCAAGGGAGATTCAAGCTTCCATTCCCTATTTAATGATTTTCACTTTTTTATTAATGTTTTTTAAGTATTTTCTTTGTATTTATTAAAGGGATTTTATTTGAGTATTTGTTAGATGTTTTAATGTTGTAAAAGAAAAGAATGAGAAATGGGGGGACTATCCTAATTTCTAAGCCTAGAATTATTGTTGTTTTAAGGGGAAGTTCTAAGTCTAAACTATGCTAAGCAAATTCAAAAAGGAGCCTTAAAATGATATTAACAAGGTGGGCCAAGAATATGGCCAAAACAAGTAACAAAATCACACTACAATTATACAAAAAATAGCATGGAAATGATACAAAACATAAAGAAACAATCCAAGAATTAGTGCAAAAATTAAACTAAAATACTACTATTTTTATGAGTTTTTTATGTGGAAAATTACCAAAAAAAATCTAACAAATTTTAATGGTGATTATTTATTCTTTTATCATTAAAAAAAAGAAAACTATGTTAAAAAACCTAAATTCTAAAGGAACTAAATGGGCTCAGAGGGGGGTGTAAACTGAAAAAAAGGTGTACAGGAACTAGGGCGCAGGGCCCAATGGGGAATAGCCCAACAACATTGTTTTGTAACATTTTTGTGTAGTGATGGCCAAAAATAGTAGTAACATGGGCTTCCAGGGGTGTATGAACAGTAATTCGTGAGGGAAGGCCCAAGGATTGTCTTTGGATCCAGATTTTAATACTAATCATCATGATTAAACCTAATGCATCTATTAATCCTAATTAAACTCAATTATCCTAATTAAACCTGGTTAGTACTAATGTTAATTGGAAATAAATAAAAGAGGAATTTAGGGTTTGATTTGTGTGACCTTTGGAATTCTGCTCTTCCCCTCTCACGAACAGACGGCGCGACGGCCGCTCCTTTCTTTTCCGGCGAAAAATTCCTCCATCACCACCGTGAATCACGACAACGAATCCACGCCAACCTCTTATCTTTCTTCTCCGTCTCATGTCCTCGTCTCTCCTCGTTCATCCCTCAGATCCTTTCTCGCCTCCGATTTCGTTTATGCGTTTCTGGTGTTGTTGTGGCCGAAGTCATTGCGACGATGATGTTGGTGCCTTGTTTACCGATTGAAGCTTATTGGAAGTTGATGATGAACGTGATGTTGTTGTAAAGTTCTCGAAGACGCAGCGTTACTTGATGCGATGATGATTGATGACGAATTGAATTGAGGTTTGGTGATGAATCAGTTGTGGATTCGATGATGATGAACATGGAGTGATTTCTCAGAATTCCGATTCTTCTTGCTTTCTTTCGATTATCCCTTCCCTGTTCTTGACGTTGTTGTTAAGAATCCTACAGAATCGGTGGTTGCAGGTAATGAAGATGATGATTTGTGGATTGTTGTTGTAGATGCAAATACGTGTATGTGGAGAAGATTGAATTGCGTCTTTTTCTTTTCTGTTTTGCAGGTTGAAGAATGGAGAGATGGAAGGTATCAGAGATTGAGGAAGAATGTGGAGGAATCGAGAGAAAGATGATGAAGATGCAGTTAGTGATTGATGAAGAGAGAAAGATGGAATTTGTTCTGAGTTTCTGTTACAGGTTTGTTACCGATTTTTCCTTCTCTCTCCCTTTCCCCTCTGATTCTGTTATCTTTCTTCTTCTGTTATCAGTTTTCTTGTTTTCTTTTGGAAGGTTTGCGTGAGTTTGAGTGAAGGTGATGTTTGTGGTTGCAGAGAGAGTTGAAGTGATGAAGATGGTTATGGTGACTGGAGCGTGATTGAGGATTCAGAGGTTGAAGAAGGTGATGGTTTGAATGAAGGAAGGAGAGGGGAAAATGGCGTGTATACTGAGGGAGAGAGAGAGAGATGAAGAAGGTTCTGTGTGAAAAAATGGCGAAGGTTCAGGGATGGGAGAATGAGAGTGAAGAAGTGAAAATGGAGTGTCCAAAATGATTTGAAGGTGGTGATGTGAATATATAGAGATTAGGTTCGGGAGAATTTCTGGTTTGGAGTGAGGTTTGGAGTTAGTTGAAGAGGTTTGGGGGTAGTTACAAATTCTGTTACTCTGTTATTGAAGTTTGTGATTGGTTAGTTAGTAGTTAGGAGAGTTAGTTATCTATTGTTTTTTTTTCTGTTTCAGTCAGTTGATGGTTATAAAATTCTGTTAGCCCACTGAAAGTGAGTTATGAGTGCTGTTTTCTTTTTGACTGGGAATAAATGGTTTGCTATTTGTAAGTGGTTAACTGTGGGTTTTGTGTGGGTTTGGATGCAGGGATTAAAGTTATTCTGAAACTGAGTTTTGTTTTTGTAAGTGTGCAGGGCTCGTTCGGTATATGCAGGACTGGTGACAGTGTAAATGAGTGTAGCATGATATTGGGCTTATTTTCTTGACGGGAACGTTGCTGGTCAGGTTTTTATGAGGTATCAGTTAGAATTTAGGTGTTTGTACAGTTGGCCATTAGAAATCCTTTTTGCTACTGTTAGTGATTTAGGATGGTTGAATGTTAGTTAGGGAGTTATGTTAGTGGTTGTGATTGAATCAATGTGGGAGGTGGTTAGTTATGGTATTATTTGTACTAATTTTCTGTTATGTAACTGAACTGCTAGTGATGGTGAGTTTAGACAATTGGAATAGGTTCTATGTTAGTGTTAACTGAGTTTAGAAGTTAGATTAAGTGATGAAGTGGTTTTGTTAAGTGGTGAAACAGTGGAGTGTTGAAGTCAAGAGGATTAGTTAAAAACGGTTCGAAACTAAAATGAGTTAACAATGTGGCCAAGTGGAGTTAACTGATGTGTAATGGTTGGTTAAGTGCAGGTTCTTGTATCATGGCAAATTTGATTATTGTTTTTTTTATATGATGATCATGGGGTTGTATGTGTGGACTGGCTGAAACTGGTTTATTCTCGGTATGCAGGACTGGATGTGTTTGATATGGAACTGTTTTGAAATAGCTAGAAGCTATATTAGAAATGTTAGTGAATGATTGACTTTGAGATTCTCTTATGTGCTCGAAGGGTTATAACTGTCAGAATTATTGAGCTGAAGGTAAAAATGTAAAGTAGTTAGTTATTAGAACTTATATGAATTTGAACTCTGTTTTATTTTGAATGCTGGAGGGATCTTGTTGAACTTTGTTATGTCTTGGTTCTGATGCTTCAATTGTGTTTTGTATGCATGTATGTTGGAGCTTTGAATGATGCAGTTTAGAGCCTGCCTGAGGATGAAGGTACCATGAAGTGTAGTCATGAAGCAAGGCATAATGTGTGAAGCACACTTGGAATCTGAAGCAATGTACTTTGGGCCACTACAGAATTGGGATGGATTAGTCATTATGGTCAAGGGTCAAGGGTATGTTGACTTTGGTCAACTGTTTGACCAAAAAGTCAACAGTTGACCAAAAATCAACTATGAGTGAAATGTGTCCTTTTTGTATTTTTAAATGGATATTTGTATTGTATGATTTTTGTAATGCAATTTGAGTGGGCTTTTTGTAATGAATGAGAACCTTTGGACAATTTTTGAAATCTTGTAAATTTCCCTTTATGAATAACTTTGAATCCAATGAGTCCTTGAATTTATCTTTTGACTTTGTGGGTATCTCAACGATGTTTCTTCCGATTTCACCTCTAGATCTCAATGACATGAAGAATGAATGATACTTGGATAATACTTGAATGAGCTTGAATCGAATGTTGAACTTTTCTTCAAGTAATAAAGATATTCCAAATTCCTTCCACTTTATCTTCCAATCTTGTATGCTTGAGAACTTTGACTCATTTTACAAAGGTAAACACAAATTCGACTTCAAAGTGTTAATGAATTCAAATTCGACTTCACTCCTCAAGGAAACCTTGACTTCAATTCGATCTTCTAATCCATATCAAGCTTGCATGACACGCGCCAAGTAACTGAAAGAATAGAACTTAAAATTCCATCTTCAATTAATGGGCCTCAATGAGCACATACTCAAAACTTCTAATTCCTTTATATTGAGAGTCAGCTTCATGACTTGATTTGTTTGACAAAGAACCCCAGCAAATTTATTTGAACCCTTGAAGGACCACTTAAATATTTAATCTCTCGATGAAGGTGCTATTGTAGTCTGACAACCTTGAATAATGAGAAGAACTTTAAAACCATAAGGAATCCAAACTACCACCATCCTTGATCCCACTGTCAAGTTTATTGATTAATAATGCATGATATGTTAGATGACCTAATGGAGAGTATGTACATGGATGTGAGGCTTACGCCAATTAGAAATAAGGGGTAGGACAAATTTGGGGTATGGCAGCTGCCCCTATTTAATCGTCTTAAACCTGAAGGTGAGATTGGCGCTAGCCTTTCGAACATTCGAGGTAGAAGAAGATTAAATACCAAGACCTGAAATTTGTCCTGAAAAGAAAAAAAATGGTGTAAGTGTTATCCTTATTATTTTTTTGATATCTGCTGGGGAAAGAGACTTTTTTGTTTTTTTCTTTTTTTGATGGAAAAGTTTATGGTAGGTAGTGGTTGAATGGGGATAGCTTGTAACATAGCCAAGGTGCCAATACAAGGTTCTCAAAGGGAGTGATTAATGTGAAAGTGATTGGAAGAGAAATAGCTTTGACAGAAAGGTAAGGTAACATAGACGAATGTTTTAAGAGAGATATAGACGAGTATCGAAAGAAAATACAGACGAGTACCAAAGGAACGACACAGACGAGCATCGAAAGAAGATACAGACGAGTATCGAAGGAACAACACAGACGAGCATCGAAAGAAGATACAGACGAGTACCAAAGGAACGACACAAATGAGCATCGAAAGAAGATACAAACGAGTACCAAAGGAACGACACAAACGAGCATCGAAAGAAGATACAGACGAGTACCAAAGGAATGACACAGACGAGCATCGAAAGAAGATACAGACGAGTACCAAAGGAAAGACACAGACGAGTGTTTGAATCAATAGAGACGAGTATCAAAGGAATAACACAGACGAGTGTTTGGAACAATACAGACGAGTATCGAAAGAAGATACAGACGAGTACCAAAGGAACGACACAGACGAGCATCAAAAGAAGATACAGACGAGTGCCGAAGAAACAACACAGACGAGCATCGAAAGAAGATATAGACGAGTACCAAAGGAATGACACAAATGAGCATCGAAAGAAGATACAGACGAGTACCAAAGGAACGACACAAACGAGCATCGAAAGAAGATACAGACGAGTACCAAAGGAATGACACAGATGAGCATCAAAAGAAAATACAGACGAGTACCAAAAGGATAACACAAACGAGTGTCGAAAGAAAATACAAACAAGTACCAAAGGAATGACACAGACGAGTGTTTGAATCAATACAGACGAGTATCAAAGGAATAACACAGACGAGTGTTTGGAACAATACAGATGAGTATCGAAAGAAGATACAGACGAGTACCAAAGGAATGACACAAACGAGTGTTTGTAACAATACAGACGAGTATCGAAAGGAGATACAGACGAGTACCAAAGGAATGACACAAACGAGTGTTTGGAACAATACCGACGAGTATCGAAAGAAGATACAGACGAGTACCAAAGGAATAACACAAACGAGTGTTTGAGGAGCTTGGTAGATGGACTTATTGGGGATTGGGATTTAGTCTTGAAATGATTTTCCAGGACGGAAGGCAAAGGATACACAACATAGGGGTTGGATCTAAAAGTTTGCCCGTACGAGGGAAAGGGACCACGGAGACTAATGAAGACTAGACTCGACCCAAAAGAGTAGTACATACTGAAGAATCACGGGATATCGATGCTTGCGAAGCATAATAACTACATTAATCCCTCAGGCCAAAAGGCGGGGTATAATCCTGTAAGAGTGGCAATCGTTCGAATTGCCACACACCAAGTATGTTTATCCAAACGATTGAAAAATTAGATGGGTTGAATGCTCACCCTCATTCGCACTCTAATTTGCACGCAACATACGGGAAATAACCATGACAAGACTAGAGACGACTAGACTCGACAAGAAGATGATAGTAACCACTGGGGATTACGGGAATATCGATGCTTACGAAGCATAAGAACTACATTAATCCCTCAGGCCAAAAGGCGGGGTGTAACTCTTCAAGAGCGGCAATCGTTCGAATTGCCACACACCAAGTATGGTTATTCAAACGATTGAAAAAATGAGATGGGTTGAATGCCCACCCTCATTCACACTTTAATCTGCACGCAGCATACGGGAAATAACCTCGGAGACAACGATTCTGACGAAGAAAGACATTGTGTCCGATCCATATTGGAGAGAGAAAACGAGAATTCTTCTGGGGATTGAAGATACCAGGTACCGACACCGTGGCTGGAGGAGATTTGTAATGTAGTAGCAGATATCAATCGGAGTTTGTAAGGACAACCTTTTTTGTGGGGAAATATCATTGTCTTGATTGAGCGTTGATTTGTCTTATCTGGCTTATGCTTTGTATGCATGTTTGAATTTTTCTATGGCGTAATGATCCGCTTTGACGGATATGCTACGCTTTTGAGGATGCAATGTTATATGCAATGAACACTATATGCAGGATGCTAAATAAAGGCATTAGTGAGGTAAACACCAGGGAGAATACCCTTGGCGTTAAGGACCATGTAGAGGTGCCAAAAGATATTGGACTTTGACTTGTAAGAGCACACTCTTGTTGTTGCCTTCCAGAACGTAGAATGACTTCGGACTTCTCACCATGTGCCACTGCTTGGAAGATTCTCAACTTGAGGAGATTCCCTCAATTCACCATGTTGGGGATTATCCGAATAAGGGCACCAGGTTGGAGAAATGGAACAACTCTCAGGAGAAATAAACTCCTGTGCTTGGGGAGAGACCAAATTTCAAAAAAAAAAAAATCCTATGGTCATGGAGCGACAAAAAAACTCAGAATTGTGCCCCAAGCTTCGTGACTTATGGAGGAATTTGCCCCAAAGGATCCTTGGAGAGATTTACCAAATCTCGACGTAACTGCCCCAGATTGGTTGAACTTAAGAGAGATTCCTCGACGTGATTGCCCCAAATATGCTGAATTTGAGAGGTCAAACCTCGATTCAATTGCCCCTGATTAGGTACATCTTACTAGAATCCTCAAGGCTTTCTTTGTTTTGGAGTCAAACAAACATGGGAACAACTTTACCACGCTCAATAGAGTCTTCAAACTCTTCCCCTCAGGGTAATCAAAGACAGCATTAACTGTTCATGCCCCACGAAGTTTTCAGGCAACTTGCCCCTTGGTAATCAGTCTTATGAAATGATTGGATTTTCACTCCACGGAGTTCTTAAGTCTTTCTACTGTGACATGATCAAGCTCTTTACCGATTCTCATCCTTGACAATTTCCTTGATGTTAAGCAAATATTTTGCATGCAAAAAAAAATGTTAATTCTAAGAATGATAATTCTAATGCAAAGCCTATGTTAGTCTTGAAGTTTTAAAACTTTTTATGAAATGAGGTTGCGACCTCTTGTGACTGAATCACTAGCTGACACAACCTCGGTTTTTGCATATGGAAAACAAAGCAAACGTACGATACCAACATGGATATGAGTCTCGCTTCATTGGGAATCAGTTAAACGCTATCTCATAGGAGTGTGCTTTCAAAATAACCCTACTTCAATTAGGACTTTTAAGGGCTGTAACTTGGTCGGGTTCACGGTTTTCAGGAAACAAAGGATTCTTAGGCTCAAAATTATTTGGTACCCACCCCCTTCGTGATGTTCTCCATTCCTAGGTTCATTTAACTCGACATGAGTGTTCAGTCTTCACAAGGATTTTGGAATGGTTGAGGAATCAATGAAGCTTCTGGACATGGCGGTCGCTCACCTTTGGTTCTTCTGATTCATTATCACACGACTTGTTCTCGCTTGGCAATTCCATCATCTTTTTTCTCATGCTTCTTTTGCCATTTTTTTCTTATTATTATTTTTTTGTTTTTTTGTTTTGCTATAAATTTTTTTTGAACAAGCCGTGTGACCTCGCATTATCTTTGATTCGTTGAAGGCGATTACGACTGCCTTGCTCTTTTGATTTGATGAAGAATTACCATTGTGGTATCGTCATCTCTTGATCTCTTGATGGAATAAGGATAATCATTGCAGTTTTGACATTCCTCAACCTTTTGAAGGATAGCCATTGTTGTATCCTTAGATGCATGCCTTTTTGGTGAGTTTTGAACACTCAATCAAGTTAAATGAACACTACCCTGCCCCAAGGTCAAAATAAGGGTTGTAATGATTTAGAAAAGAACTCCTACTTCAAGGCTCAAAGGGTTTGACGAGGGTCTATCTCCCTTATATCTCCGGTGTTTGGGGATTTGAAATAATGCCTGTACATCCTCAGTAGGGTTTTTATTCAAAAACACATGATTAGAGATTTTGCATTTTTATTTTTCATCATTCTCCCTCAGCTTTTGCTTAAGCAAGCAATTAGTAAAGTTGGTATCGTAATGCCAAAAACATTTTATGAGTGAAAACGAATGGATTACTTCAAGACAAACATGAACAATGTATTTTTATTTTCATTCAAAGATTAACAAGCTTTTACATGCTATCAATGCTCAAACACACAAAGGAAAAATTACAAATGAAAATTTGATAAAGAACTAAATGAATGTCATTGTTGAGGAGACTTGACTCCGTCTGGACTTATTGCTCTTGAATACTTCTTGCAGTTTTGAGACGTTATAGGGACTTCAATTTATGCATGAACCTCTTGGAGTGAACGACACACAATCCTCAGTTGAATGGATTTGTGCTCCAGCATGGTAGTCACTTAGCATTATCATATGTTCCTTCCAAACACTTCAGATTACTTCAAAAGAAAACTCCAACGAAGTCACCCAAGAGTTATAAATTTTTGCCTTACTTTAGGGATTCGAGTAATGCGAGTGATGCAATGCTCAAGATATGAGTACGTCTTGCTTATCCCTCAATCGGGAGCCCCAAGCATAGATGTTAGAGAAGTATTCGCCATCAAACATGGAGGAACTTTGCATGGTCATCAAACTTAGAAAAGCTATCTGTTGTAAGGAAAGACCAAAACACCAACTGAAACACCAACCTCCACAGATACAACTGAGCACAAGAACCTTGAGAATGAGAGATGCTTCTACAGAACATCTTGATTACTCCTTGGAAAAAGATTCTGACAAAGTTGCTCGAGAATTTGTGGTGCTTTCATTATTATCATACCAACAAGTTCAATTATGGGAGTAACTTTCGACAAAACAAGGAATATTGCAAATGAGACTATAGGAACGAAATGATGCTTGCCATTGTTGAGGAGGCTTGACTCCATCTGGGCTTATTGTTCTTTGGTGATACTTTATGGAATATGGACATTCACTTGTGCATGAACTCTTCGTTTTATGTGCAGGCCATTTGGAGTGAATGATATTGCTTTGGAGTCAATGAGGTCCTGGACTTTGTGCTTTAGAATATTACAATCCTCAGTTGCATGTCCAGATGCTCCAGAATGGTACTCACACTTGATGTTTAAGTCATATCCCTGAGGAATTGGTGTTGGAGGGGGCTTAGATTCCCTTAGTTGGACCAAAGAATCCTTGAGTAAGTGAGAGAGCAGTTGACTATAGGTCATAGGAGTCGGGTCAATTCTTCTTGGTGGTCTCTTTGGCCTTTGTGGACCCTGTTGCTGGTGATGATTCAAATATCCAATCTGTTTAGGTGTCTTCCTTTTTTGATTCGGCTGTGAAACAATCAAAGACTGATAACGTGGAAGATCCGGAATCCAAGACGGTGCATTGTGCTTCTGATTTGAGGTAGATCCGACATGGAAGTATGAATCAACTTTTTCTTCCACCACAGTTGGAACCCTATTGCCTTGAACACTCATGCCCTCGGAGGTGATCAAAATCACTTTTGAGTCAATGAGATCTTGAATGTGATGCTTCAGCACCCTACAATTCTCAACATCATGGCCAGGTGCCCCAGAATGGAACTCGCATCGAGCGTTGGTATTAAAATTGGGGGAAGCTCCTTAGGCGTGGTCAAATTGCGTAGCTCAATCAACTGAAGTTCCAATAAACGAGGAAGTAACTGAGCATAAGATATCGGAATCGGATCGAGAACCCTCTCCGGCATCTTAGGCCTTTTCCCACACATTTGGCCCCCTTGATTCATTCTAGGGACATGAACAGGTTGACGTGGAGGTAACGGTACTTGAAGTTGAGGGGGAGCTCCCTGAGGCATCCCATGAGTGGAAAGAGATCCTATTGAAGAGAAGGAGTCAACAATTTCTGTTGCAGCAGCAGGGACAACATTACCTTCTTTTCTTAGTATGGTCTTCAGAACTTCCATGACCAGACTCATTTGAGTCTTCAACTGACTGTTTTCCTCTTTTAACGCATCCTGATTATGGATCAAGTCTTGCATCTCCAACATAAGATGGCCCATTTGTTCCCTCATCTCATCCATTTCCTCACGGAGTTGTTCCATAGTTGATCTCGGAGCTCGTGGCGGTGAGAAGTCAAATCTGTTGTTGTCGCACGCTCGCGAAAATGTGAACAGAGTCGCCACCAATATATTTATCCCAAAGAGGGAAAGGAATATCAGAAAACCTAGAATAAAGAATGGATAAGAAAAGGTCTTGCGACCAGAGATCAGGTAAGAAGTCGGTTACGCGAGGGGAAGGTACTAGCACCCCTCACGTCTGTGGTACTCCACAGGATCCACCTATGTTTGTTCTATTCTAAGGGTGTATAAATCTAAAGCTTAATCACTAAGGGAATGCATGCAAATGAAAAAGAAACACGGGGAAAATAAGGTTTATAAATAATTGTGCTCGCTTAAGCCCCGCGACCTAATGCCTACGTATCCTTTTCAGGAATCAGAGCGCCGTAGTTCGGCTCTTTAGTTTTTGTTTGTTTTTGTGTTTTTTAGTGGACGAAGTTACATTCGCACTCCGCTGCTCGACCTCTGGAGTCTTAAGCTGGGAATGGAGCGGAAATAACGTGTCCGATTAGGAGAAAAAATGCCCTGAAGGCAAGAGAAGGAATGCCTCGGAGGCAAGAGAGAGAAAAGAGAAAATTGGTTTGTGTCTTTTAGGTGTAATTCCATGATGGACGAAAACCCACTACAAGGCTTCGCATCACTTCCTTACTTTGTTTAGGTCTGAGCCTTTATTAGATATTTTGAAATGTTTTAGTTTAGGTGTCTTTTAAGGGAAATTAATTTGTGACTTAGATCATACCAAAAAGAGTTTTGTTTTGCATATTTAGAGAAAGCACATCGAGGCCTACGCCACAATCGTTTCTCTAAATAACGGTTAAGAAATACATCGAGGTTTCACACCTCAATCATTTCTTCTCCGCTAAGTAAAGGAGATACAAAAAAGAGTTCTTTTGTGAATATTTAGAGAATGCACATCGAAGCCTACACCACGATCGTTTCTCTAAACAACGGTTAAGAAATACATCGAGGCTTCACACCTCAATCATTTCTTCTCCGCTAAGTAGGAAAGAACGTACATCAAGGCCTACGCCTCAATCATTTCTTTCTTACTATGAAATATAGTAACGGTATGATCTTCATCGATATTTATTAAGTATTTTAAAAGTTGAAAAGAAAAGAAGGAAGACTAGCCTAAAATGATCAACTAGCCTAATGTTACGATGGGAATTCTAGATCCTAATGGCATGAAGATATAAGCATAAGCGGAGATCGAAATTACAAGTAAAATACAAGTAAATAACGATACAAAAATTAGTGTAAAATGGCTAACATAAACACCTGAAAATATGGTACAAAACATGATTCAAAATATTGCACAAAATGAATTAAAAGATACTATTTTTTATTGATTTTTTTTTACATGACAAAAACAAGAATTCTAATCAAACAAAAAGAATTAAAATAAAAGCCTAAACTAATATTTTGTGGTTATTATTTTTCTGTCAAAAATCATATCTTAAGATCTAAAAGAAATATGAGAAAATCGGTATTTTTATTACTAAAAAAAGAGTAAAAGAAAATCTAAAATCTACCAATTAAACAAAGAGTCAGGCGGGTGCAACTCTGAAAATAATGGTGTAATCAGTAACAGGGCGCAAGGCCCATGGAGTTTGGCCCAGGGGCAATTTTGTAAAGTTTTTCAGTATACCAAAAGGGAGCGCATGGGCCTGCAGGGGTATGCATAGCATGATAGGCCCACAGATGAGTTTCTTTTTTGTTATTACTTTCGTTCAGCAAAAACGGGCCAAATGGAGGGTGAGAGAACAGATATTCGTGGCCCATAGTTTTCAGGGTGATCCAGTTATTATTATTATTAAAAATAAAACAATAAAAGAATATTGATAAAATAATAATAAAAAAAAGAAAAAGAAAAAGAGGAAGTAAACGAAAAGGGATTTAGGGTTCGATCGCTTGCGCCGCTCCCAATCCCATTCTCTCAAATCCTCACTCTCGAAATCTCGCGGCGGTGACTTCTCAACCGTTCCGCCGAGAGTTTTCCACCACCGCACAACTCTTATCTCAGACTCGTTTGCCGTTCCGTTCAAAATCCTATTCAATTTCGTCCCCTTCCCTAATTCAAGAGCAACAATCGAGTGAATCACAACCATGGCATCAACTACAAGCGCATGGATTCGAATTCGAAGACAAACGAAATGCATCACGATGAAGAGAAATAGTATGAAAGAGACCAAGAAGTGCAAAGATAGCGATGTTTACCTGTGGGAGTTTGAAGCTTGAAGATAATTGTTGAGGAAAACCAGAGGTGAGATAGTACTAAGCATCCATCATTCTTCAATTCTTTGCTCTTCTTCTTCGTTTTCTTCTTTTTTTGGTTTTCTGTGAATTGCTGATGAAGCGATAATGATGATGACGTTGTTATCGTTGCAGATGAACGTGAGTTGAAGTCGAGCGAATGAAGAAGATTGAAGATATGATTGAAGGTGGTGACGCGCGTTGAAGATGATGAATCGGGAGAAGGGTGACGAATGTAGATGGAGGATGATCGTGAGTGGTGAGAGGAGAGTCTGAAGATGATGAATGAAGTGAAGGGAGGAAGAGATTATAGAATGGTGATGGTGATGAATGAAGCCAAAGCCTGAAGCTGCAGAAGAAGGTGATCATATATAGGTGAGTTCCTCTGACTTTTCTGTTAGATTCTCATTCTGTTAGGAAGTTAGAATTCGGTTAGAGTCCTGTTTGGCAGTTATGGAGTTAGTTAGGGATTGGTTAGAGGTTGGTTGAAAGCGGTTATTTCTGTTTTGATGAGCTGGAGTTAGTTCTGTGGTTAGATTTCAGTTAGAGGCTAGGTTTTGTTTGTTATTGAGCGGGACTGTTATGACCAAACTTGCAGGCTTTTGCCCCGATTTTCTTTGGTGCGAATTGTGTGTGAGGTTTGACTATTTGTATGGCTTTTCTTATGGTGCAGGTTTGGAATGAAGGCTACATGATACCGGTGGTGGGGGTCTCGAAGATGAAAAGGAATTGAAGATAGATTTAGGACAGTTTTTGTATTAAAAGGTGTAATGAAAACTAAATGTATTTTTGATGTAGATGGTGTTTTGAAATGTATAGTTCCAAGAATTTGTATTGCAAATGGTGAGTTTCATTTGTACTTTGAATTTGAACTTGAATGATGAATGTAAATGGAACACTGTTGGATTTGGGTGATTGCAAAACTCCTTTTATTTGAAAACCTTGAACTGAATCTTGGTAGAGAATTCTTGGTGTAATGATGAATAAATCTCAAAATCCATGGATGAAATAGATGAGGAAGAAATAAACTTATTTGATTCCCACTTGAATTTTGACCTCATTTTGAATGAAATTCTTCTCCATAGTATTGTTCCACTTGGTCCTCACTTATCAACGAATTCCAAATTAACTCTCTAATTAACTCTCTTTTGAAGTAATAAATATATGATTAAACCATGAATTGTACCAAAATGAATGAAGCAGTCAATCCTCAATAATGTAGCACTCAAATTTCAATCTAACACCATTATAATACTTTGAAGAAATTCTTGAAGAAGAATAGTCTCGAAGTGAAACTTTAATAATTTTATTATCCTTGATCCCAAATTGACTTTACTGATTAATGAATACATGAATTATGTTAATGTCCTAATAGAAAAATGCATATGAATGGGAAGCTCAAGTTAATTAGAAAAGAAATTATATGGGCAAATTTTGGGGTGCAACAGCTGCCCCTATTTAATCGTCTTAAACCTGAAGGAGAGATTGGCGCTAGCCTTTCGATCATTCAAGGTTGAAGAAGATTAAATACCAAGAGAACCTGAAAATTTGCCTGATGAGAGATAAGATCCACTGGGGAAGAAATGGTGTACACTCACTGAGGAAAATTGTATCAATTCTGGATTGAACAAATTAACTCTGGGTCAGAAATGAAATAGAACTCAACTCTAGGTTGAAGAAGAATAGTGAGTCAACTCTGGGTCGAAGAATAAAGGGGAAGTCAACTCTGGGTTGGATAAGAGGTAAACATCAACTCTGGGTTGAGAACGGAAAGGAGAAATCAGTATTAGTGGGACAAGATATAGGCATCAACTCTAGGTTGAGAAAGAAAGCAAGGAAATCAACTCTGGGTTGAAAACAAGAGATAGACATCAACTCTGGGTTGAAAGTGGTAAGGTGAACAATTTGGGATAACTATCAACTCTGGGTTGAGTGGGAAAGACAAGAGATAACCGTCAACTCTGAGTTGAGTTGGAAAAGAAATCATCAAGGACTAACCGTTAACTCTGGGTTGAGTGGGAAAAAGAAGCGATCGACTCTGGGTCGAATAAAAGATAACCGTCAACTCTGGGTTGAGTGGGGAAAGAAATAATCAATTCTGGATTGAACAAAGGATTACCATCAACTCTGGGTTGAATGGGAAAGGAAGAAGATAACCGTCAACTCTGGGTTGAGTGGGAAAAGGATAAAAGATAACCGTCAACTCTGGGTTGAGTGGGGAAAGAAGAAGTCAATTCTGGATTGAATAAAAAATAACCGTCAACTCTGGGTTGAGCGGGAAAGAACAAGAGATGACCGTCAACTCTGGGTTGAGTGGGAAAAGGCAAGGAGACAACCGTCAACTCTGGGTTGAGTGGGAAAAGAAGAAATCAATTCTGGATTGAACAAATGATAACCGTCAACTCTGGGTTGAGTGGGAAAAGACAAAAGGATAACCGTCAACTCTGGGTTGAGTGGGAAAAGAAACAAGATAACCGTCAACTCTGGGTCGAGTGGGAAAGAAACGATAAGAAATAACCGTCAACTCTGGGTTGAGTGGGAAGAGATGATTAACTCGGGGTTAAAATATGGATGGAAAATCAACTCTGGGTTGAACTCAAAAACATCAACTCTGGGTTGAAGAAAGATGAACAAGATTGACTTTAGGAGATGACACCATAATGGTAACTCTGAGTGATCCAGTGGACTATCAATTGATTGCTTGTATGGACCTCATCTGATGAGTAACTTGGCTTATGCTTCGTATGCAAATGTTTGGTTTATTTTATGTACTTCTGGAGATGCAATGCTATGGATTCTATATGCAATGTACTGATTGATTGTTCAGGGTTCATGCTTTTGTGGAGAATATATTAGATGGAGTTCTGAAACTCTGCTTGAGAATCAAGGTAGAGTGGATGCCCCTGCTTTATTGATGATTGGATCATGTGGGAGAAATGATAATGAGAATGCAATGATATGCATGATGTATGTATGATTATGAATGGAATGATTTGTTTCCAAGGTACCAGGGATGGATGGAGGATGCCTTAGTGGAAAGGTCATAGCTTGTGAAAATGAAGGTGAGGTGTTTAGCTTGACTCCTCGACACCTATCTCGATATCTGACACTTGATTGAAGATGAAGAAATGAAATGTTACTAGCTTGCCCCAGCGTGTATGATTTCTTGAGATAGAACTTTGATATGCTTGAATCATGGAGATTTTGCAATGGTCTGCCCCAGTGTTGATCATGGAATGAATGCCCCAGATTGAGGGGAGCTTTTCCACCAGATGGATTCTTCAGAGATTTGCTTTGTGGATGACCAACCTTTGCCTTTGTAAGATTACTCGATGGAATTTCAATGTTGAACTTTCCTTGGTATCAAGTACTTATTTTCTGATTAGAGACGATTCTGTTTTGAAAGAGATAATGAGAATGCAATGCACATGTTAATCTCAAAGGAAAAGTTTGATTTGTCACAATGTTGTACTGATACTAACACAAATGACACAGCAACATTAGGAGTCAGTTTGACATGATTTTACAGTTTGTATGCTTTCGGAACGAACCCTGCTTCAATTAGGACTTTTGGGGGTTGTAACATGGTCGGGTTCACGGTTTAAGAAACAAAGGATAAAGGCTCAAGTTCTACTTAACCCACCCCTCTTCGTGATGTTCTCCAGTCCTACGTTCAGTTAGCTTGACACGAGTGTTCGCCTTTCAGGAAGAATTGTAATGGATGAGGATCCTTTGCAGCTTTGATGGAGGTGGCAGTCACCTTTTGGCGCTTTTGTTGATGGTCATAACAACTTGTCCCTTGGAGAATTCTTCTTTTGCTTTGTCTTTTGCTTTCCCTAACTTTTGCCTGGACAAAAAGCTTCTTTTGATTTTGGTGTTCGTTGTCCAGCGGGATATGCCCTAATTTTTGCCTAAGTCAATTGCTTCAAAGCTTTTCCTTCTTTCTCTTTTTTTTTTGACTTAGCGGGCTCTTTTTTTTCCTTTTTTTTCATGATTCATAACTTTCTTTTCATTCTTTTTTTGTCTCGTTCGGGAACAAGTTGTATGATTTTGGTGATTGACTTGTTGAAAAAGTTGTGACTGCCTTTTTCTCAATGAATGAGAGACATCCATTGTGGATTGTGCTCTTCTTCTTTGTTGTGAGAGATAGAATATGATTGATCCTCTGATGGAATACCTGAAATTTGAACGCTCGGTCACACTAACTGAAGACTACCCTGCCCCTGGTAAAGATTGAGGGTTTTGCATTTTTTGAAAAGAAACTACTACTCCATAGGCTCAAAGGGGTTTACGAAGGTTTCACTCCCTTATAACTCCGGTGTTTAGGAATTGAAACAATGCCTGTACATCCTCAGCAGGATCTTGTTCCAAAAGCATACAATTAGTGATTCATGTGTTTTTGATTTTTCATCATTCTCCTTTTTTAGTTGCTTAAGACAAATGAGTGAAGTATCAATGAACATAATGACAAAGATGAAATGATTTGAGAAAAACATGTATGTTACATTATTTTTATTTATTCAAACAGAATGAGTTTCTTACAATGAGAAGTAATTGATAACAACAAAAGTAATACAATTGAAAGTACTTTGAAGTAATCTAGGCAATGGTAGGCTTGGCCTTATTTTGATGCAAATGAAATGTTCTCTGACAAACACAAAGTCTTTAGGCTCCAATGGTGGAAGGTACCCTCATGAGGAGGCATGATTCTCTGATAGTAGCTTGATCTTGTTTATAATCCCCCATGATTCTTTGTTCTGTGAGCTTTTGTCAGATATCGGTGTGGAGGAATCGTCTTGACTGATCTGATGGAGAGAAATAGGTAAGAGTATTGGTAACCATGAATGCACAGGCATGAATGCAAAATGTTAATGATGATGCAAATGCAACATAAATCAGGATCAAGGATCAAGGCCTCTTGGATAACAACTTCTCATGGTCAATAAGATATGGTCGAATCCTCCAGATTCAGAGGTTCGACGTTGCTTTCTGAATAAATAGCTTGTGCATAAGTCAAAGATGGTCAAACCCTCTAGATTCAGAGGTTCGACGTTGATTCTGATAGATAACCTTTGCAAAAGTCACATAAGGTCAAACCTCCAGATTCAGAGGTTCGACGTTGATTATGATAGATAGTCTGAATGGTTTAAGGTAGGATGGAGGCATGTTTTCCTGCAAAACAAAATTCCCAACCCCTCTCACAGGTAGGATCTAGTATATGGTAGGTCAAAAAGCCAACAGAGGATTGAAAGTAGGCGCAATCATACGATATTGCCTCGTTCAACCAAGCTCTGCCCGTGGATACATGATCGGATCAATCAGACATACGTCTTCTGTCCGTCATGGCCACTCTATTCCTAGTTCCTAAGGTATCACTCATGGCCTGGGTATTGGGCCTTTTACCTCATAGAACATCCCACCCAACCTGCAAACAGAGAAAATATGTGGTCCCCACGGGGACCCATAATATAGTCCAGATGCATGCGGAAAGTAAATAGGATATGCAAACAGAAATAAACATGATACGGAAACATATATACACAGGATGTAAGCATATAAATAAACAAATAAAAACACCCAAAGAAAAGAAACAAACAAAGGCTAGGATTGACTCGCTAAGAATGGACCAGCACAGGTCTATCACATCCCCAGCAGAGTCGCCAGCTGTCGCACGCTCGCGAAAATGTGAACAGAGTCGCCACCAATATATTTATCCCAAAGAGGGAAAGGAATATCAGAAAACCTAGAATAAAGAATGGATAAGAAAAGGTCTTGCGACCAGAGATCAGGTAAGAAGTCGGTTACGCGAGGGGAAGGTACTAGCACCCCTCACGTCTGTGGTACTCCACAGGATCCACCTATGTTTGTTCTATTCTAAGGGTGTATAAATCTAAAGCTTAATCACTAAGGGAATGCATGCAAATGAAAAAGAAACACGGGGAAAATAAGGTTTATAAATAATTGTGCTCGCTTAAGCCCCGCGACCTAATGCCTACGTATCCTTTTCAGGAATCAGAGCGCCGTAGTTCGGCTCTTTAGTTTTTGTTTGTTTTTGTGTTTTTTAGTGGACGAAGTTACATTCGCACTCCGCTGCTCGACCTCTGGAGTCTTAAGCTGGGAATGGAGCGGAAATAACGTGTCCGATTAGGAGAAAAAATGCCCTGAAGGCAAGAGAAGGAATGCCTCGGAGGCAAGAGAGAGAAAAGAGAAAATTGGTTTGTGTCTTTTAGGTGTAATTCCATGATGGACGAAAACCCACTACAAGGCTTCGCATCACTTCCTTACTTTGTTTAGGTCTGAGCCTTTATTAGATATTTTGAAATGTTTTAGTTTAGGTGTCTTTTAAGGGAAATTAATTTGTGACTTAGATCATACCAAAAAGAGTTTTGTTTTGCATATTTAGAGAAAGCACATCGAGGCCTACGCCACAATCGTTTCTCTAAATAACGGTTAAGAAATACATCGAGGTTTCACACCTCAATCATTTCTTCTCCGCTAAGTAAAGGAGATACAAAAAAGAGTTCTTTTGTGAATATTTAGAGAATGCACATCGAAGCCTACACCACGATCGTTTCTCTAAACAACGGTTAAGAAATACATCGAGGCTTCACACCTCAATCATTTCTTCTCCGCTAAGTAGGAAAGAACGTACATCAAGGCCTACGCCTCAATCATTTCTTTCTTACTATGAAATATAGTAACGGTATGATCTTCATCGATATTTATTAAGTATTTTAAAAGTTGAAAAGAAAAGAAGGAAGACTAGCCTAAAATGATCAACTAGCCTAATGTTACGATGGGAATTCTAGATCCTAATGGCATGAAGATATAAGCATAAGCGGAGATCGAAATTACAAGTAAAATACAAGTAAATAACGATACAAAAATTAGTGTAAAATGGCTAACATAAACACCTGAAAATATGGTACAAAACATGATTCAAAATATTGCACAAAATGAATTAAAAGATACTATTTTTTATTGATTTTTTTTTACATGACAAAAACAAGAATTCTAATCAAACAAAAAGAATTAAAATAAAAGCCTAAACTAATATTTTGTGGTTATTATTTTTCTGTCAAAAATCATATCTTAAGATCTAAAAGAAATATGAGAAAATCAGTATTTTTATTACTAAAAAAAGAGTAAAAGAAAATCTAAAATCTACCAATTAAACAAAGAGTCAGGCGGGTGCAACTCTGAAAATAATGGTGTAATCAGTAACAGGGCGCAAGGCCCATGGAGTTTGGCCCAGGGGCAATTTTGTAAAGTTTTTCAGTATACCAAAAGGGAGCGCATGGGCCTGCAGGGGTATGCATAGCATGATAGGCCCACAGATGAGTTTCTTTTTTGTTATTACTTTCGTTCAGCAAAAACGGGCCAAATGGAGGGTGAGAGAACAGATATTCGTGGCCCATAGTTTTCAGGGTGATCCAGTTATTATTATTATTAAAAATAAAACAATAAAAGAATATTGATAAAATAATAATAAAAAAAAGAAAAAGAAAAAGAGGAAGTAAACGAAAAGGGATTTAGGGTTCGATCGCTTGCGCCGCTCCCAATCCCATTCTCTCAAATCCTCACTCTCGAAATCTCGCGGCGGTGACTTCTCAACCGTTCCGCCGAGAGTTTTCCACCACCGCACAACTCTTATCTCAGACTCGTTTGCCGTTCCGTTCAAAATCCTATTCAATTTCGTCCCCTTCCCTAATTCAAGAGCAACAATCGAGTGAATCACAACCATGGCATCAACTACAAGCGCATGGATTCGAATTCGAAGACAAACGAAATGCATCACGATGAAGAGAAATAGTATGAAAGAGACCAAGAAGTGCAAAGATAGCGATGTTTACCTGTGGGAGTTTGAAGCTTGAAGATAATTGTTGAGGAAAACCAGAGGTGAGATAGTACTAAGCATCCATCATTCTTCAATTCTTTGCTCTTCTTCTTCGTTTTCTTCTTTTTTTGGTTTTCTGTGAATTGCTGATGAAGCGATAATGATGATGACGTTGTTATCGTTGCAGATGAACGTGAGTTGAAGTCGAGCGAATGAAGAAGATTGAAGATATGATTGAAGGTGGTGACGCGCGTTGAAGATGATGAATCGGGAGAAGGGTGACGAATGTAGATGGAGGATGATCGTGAGTGGTGAGAGGAGAGTCTGAAGATGATGAATGAAGTGAAGGGAGGAAGAGATTATAGAATGGTGATGGTGATGAATGAAGCCAAAGCCTGAAGCTGCAGAAGAAGGTGATCATATATAGGTGAGTTCCTCTGACTTTTCTGTTAGATTCTCATTCTGTTAGGAAGTTAGAATTCGGTTAGAGTCCTGTTTGGCAGTTATGGAGTTAGTTAGGGATTGGTTAGAGGTTGGTTGAAAGCGGTTATTTCTGTTTTGATGAGCTGGAGTTAGTTCTGTGGTTAGATTTCAGTTAGAGGCTAGGTTTTGTTTGTTATTGAGCGGGACTGTTATGACCAAACTTGCAGGCTTTTGCCCCGATTTTCTTTGGTGCGAATTGTGTGTGAGGTTTGACTATTTGTATGGCTTTTCTTATGGTGCAGGTTTGGAATGAAGGCTACATGATACCGGTGGTGGGGGTCTCGAAGATGAAAAGGAATTGAAGATAGATTTAGGACAGTTTTTGTATTAAAAGGTGTAATGAAAACTAAATGTATTTTTGATGTAGATGGTGTTTTGAAATGTATAGTTCCAAGAATTTGTATTGCAAATGGTGAGTTTCATTTGTACTTTGAATTTGAACTTGAATGATGAATGTAAATGGAACACTGTTGGATTTGGGTGATTGCAAAACTCCTTTTATTTGAAAACCTTGAACTGAATCTTGGTAGAGAATTCTTGGTGTAATGATGAATAAATCTCAAAATCCATGGATGAAATAGATGAGGAAGAAATAAACTTATTTGATTCCCACTTGAATTTTGACCTCATTTTGAATGAAATTCTTCTCCATAGTATTGTTCCACTTGGTCCTCACTTATCAACGAATTCCAAATTAACTCTCTTTTGAAGTAATAAATATATGATTAAACCATGAATTGTACCAAAATGAATGAAGCAGTCAATCCTCAATAATGTAGCACTCAAATTTCAATCTAACACCATTATAATACTTTGAAGAAATTCTTGAAGAAGAATAGTCTCGAAGTGAAACTTTAATAATTTTATTATCCTTGATCCCAAATTGACTTTACTGATTAATGAATACATGAATTATGTTAATGTCCTAATAGAAAAATGCATATGAATGGGAAGCTCAAGTTAATTAGAAAAGAAATTATATGGGCAAATTTTGGGGTGCAACAGTTGTTGATCTTGAAATCTGAAAGAAAGGGTCCCATAAGTCTCTGAAAGAACCATGAAATGCATGATAGTATGAATGCATGTTTCATTTATGAGAGATCCTAAAAGTCTTTTCACACATTTCCATTTTCTTTTTATCTATTTTTTGAAATCAAGGCTTTATTTTGTACATAATATCCTTTCTTTTCTTTTCCTTTTTTTTATTTCCTTTTTCTTTTTCTCCTTCTTTTTTTGGAAATAGACTTTAGGATCTTCCATGAATGGAGTGGATAAAGCAATGATGTTATGCAATGCAAAAACATGGGATCAAGGTCCATATAATCTTAGTAACCACCGCACAATCCTCTGGATAACTGATGTGAAACCTCTGTACAGGCCAAATGTCACAGGATCAAAGGTTCGACGCCTTTTTTGAATACCAGAATATCAAGCACCATGAGAACAGACCAAATAAAGGTCCATCTCAAATATGAAGAAGAAACGGTATGTAGGAGCCAAGGTTTCCTGTCCCACCCCAATCTCACAGGTATGTAGTCTAGACACGGACAAGTGGTCCCTAATGGTCACTAGGGTCTACAGTTCCCATGGGTTACAAAGTGTTTGAGGCAACAAGCGTGCCAGACACAGTGTTCCATGAAAGAACCTCGCCCAGTTGTGGTACCCCATGTCAAGCTCGATCATAGCAAGCGCTACAGGAGTCAACATGAGCATCCACGCTAATCCTAGGTGTCACTGGCCTGGGTAGTGGGCCTTTTACCTCACAAAAAACCCCCCACCTGCAAAACAAAACAGAAAAATATGTGGCCCCCACGGGGACCCATAATATAGTCCAGATGCATGCGGAAAGTAAACATGATATGCAAGCAGGAAATAAACATGATATGCAAGCATATATACAAATGATGCAAACATATAAACAAACAAAGAAACACCCAATAAAAGAAACAAACAAAGGCTAGGATCGACTCGCTAAGTACGGACCCGCAATAGGTCTAACGTCCCTAGCAGAGTTGCCAGCTGTCGCACGCTCGCGAAAAATGAACAGAGTCACCACTAATATATTTATCCCATAAGGGAAAGGAATATCAGAAAACCTAAGAAAGGATAAGAACAGGGTCTTGCGACCAGAGAATCTAGGTACGGGAGTCGGTTACGCGAGGGGAAGGTGCTAGCACCCCTCGCGCCCATCGTACTCGATGGTATCCACCTATGTTTGTTTCTATCTAAAGGGTGTGTACTATGTCTATGTCTAAATGCGAATGAATGCAGAATGTAGGGAAAAGAAAGAATTGTACTCGCACGGGCCCTACCCCGCTGCCTACGTATCCTTTTCAGGAATCAGAGTTACCGTAGCTCGGCTCACGATTTTCTGTTTGTGTTTTTTAGTTGGGCGGAGTTAACGTTCGCGCTCTCGCATAAGGGATCAACCTACGATGCGTACGAGCGGAAATAACATTGCCCTTAAGAAAAAGAGATGAGAGAGAGATTTTGAGTGTTTCGAGGAAATCCCTTAAGCAAGGGAAACTCGAGTTACTCTTTGGTTGGTGTTTTTTAGATTGGGAACTTACGCTCGAATGGTTCCCTTAAGCAAGGGAGATCCAAGCACTCGAATGATTCCCTTAAGCAAGGGAGATTCAAGCTTTCATTCCCTATTTAATGATTTTCACTTTTTTATTAATGTTTTTTAAGTATTTTTTTTGTATTTTTTAAAGGGATTTTATTTGAGTATTTGTTAGATGTTTTAATGTTGTAAAAGAAAAGAATGAGAAATGGGGGGACTATCCTAATTTCTAAGCCTAGAATTATTGTTGTTTTAAGGGGAAGTTCTAAGTCTAAACTATGCTAAGCAAATTCTAAAAGGAGCCTTAAAATGATATTAACAAGGTGGGCCAAGAATATGGCCAAAACAAGTAACAAAATCACACTACAATTATACAAAAAATAGCATGGAAATGATACAAAACATAAAGAAACAATCCAAGAATTAGTGAAAAATTAAACTAAAATACTACTATTTTTATGAGTTTTTTTATGTGGAAAATTACCAAAAAAAATCTAACAAATTTTAATGGTGATTATTTATTCTTTTATCATTAAAAAAAAGAAAACTATGTTAAAAAACCTAAATCCTAAAGGAACTAAATGGGCTCAGAGGGGGGTGTAAACTGAAAAAAAGGTGTACAGGAACTAGGGCGCAGGGCCCAATGGGGAATAGCCCAACAGCATTGTTTTGTAACATTTTTGTGTAGTGATGGCCAAAAATAGTAGTAACATGGGCTTCCAGGGGTGTATGAACAGTAATTCGTGAGGGAAGGCCTAAGGATTGTCTTTGGATCCAGATTTTAATACTAATCATCATGATTAAACCTAATGCATCTATTACTCCTAATTAAACTCAATTATCCTAATTAAACCTGGTTAGTACTAATGTTAATTGGAAATAAATAAAAGAGGAATTTAGGGTTTGATTTGTGTGACCTTTGGAATTCTGCTCTTCCCCTCTCACGAACAGACGGCGCGACGGCCGCTCCTTTCTTTTCCGGCGAAAAATTCCTCCATCACCACCGTGAATCACGACAACAAATCCACGCCAACCTCTCATCTTTCTTCTCCGTCTCATGTCCTCGTCTCTCCTCGTTCATCCCTCAGATCCTCTCTCGCCTCCGATTTCGTTTATGCGTTTCTGGTGTTGTTGTGGCCGAAGTCGTTGCGACGATGATGTTGGTTCCTTGTTTACCGATTGAAGCTTATTGGAAGTTGATGATGAACGTGATGTTGTTGTAAAGTTCTCAAAGACGCAGCGTTACTTGATGCGATGATGATTGATGACGAATTGAATTGAGGTTTGGTGATGAATCAGTTGCGGATTCGATGATGATGAACATGGAGTGATTTCTCAGAATTCCGATTCTTCTTGCTTTATTTCGATTATCCCTTCCCTGTTCTTGACATTGTTGTTAAGAATCCTGCAGAATCGGTGGTTGCAGGTAATGAAGATGATGATTTGTGGATTGTTGTTGTAGATGCAAATACGTGTATGTGGAGAAGATTGAATTGCGTCTTTTTCTTTTCTGTTTTGCAGGTTGAAGAATGGAGAGATGGAAGGTATCGGAGATTGAGGAAGAATTTGGAGGAATCGAGAGAAAGATGATGAAGATGCAGTTAGTGATTGATGAAGAGAGAAAGATGGAATTTGTTCTGAGTTTCTGTTACAGGTTTGTTACCGATTTTTCCTTCTCTCTCCCTTTCCCCTCTGATTCTGTTATCTTTCTTCTTCTGTTATCAGTTTTCTTGTTTTCTTTTGGAAGGTTTGCGTGAGTTTGAGTGAAGGTGATGTTTGTGGTTGCAGAGAGAGTTGAAGTGATGAAGATGGTTATGGTGACTGAAGCGTGATTGAGGATTCAGAGGTTGAAGAAGGTGATGGTTTGAATGAAGGAAGGAGGGGGGAAAATGGCGTGTATACTGAGGGAGAGAGAGAGAGAGATGAAGAAGGTTCAGTGTGAAAAAATGGCGAAGGTTCAGGGATGGGAGAATGAGAGTGAAGAAGTGAAAATGGAGTGTCCAAAATGATTTGAAGGTGGTGATGTGAATATATAGAGATTAGGTTCGGGAGAATTTCTGGTTTGGAGTGAGGTTTGGAGTTAGTTGAAGAGGTTTGGGGGTAGTTACAAATTCTGTTACTCTGTTATTGAAGTTTGTGATTGGTTAGTTAGTAGTTAGGAGAGTTAGTTATCTATTGTTTTTTTCTGTTTCAGTCAGTTGATGGTTATAAAATTCTGTTAGCCCACTGAAAGTGAGTTATAAGTGCTGTTTTCTTTTTGACTGGGAATAAATGGTTTGCTATTTGTAAGTGGTTAACTGTGGGTTTTGTGTGGGTTTGGATGCAGGGATTAAAGTTATTCTGAAACTGAGTTTTGTTTTTGTAAGTGTGCAGGGCTCGTTCGGTATATGCAGGACTGGTGACAGTGTAAATGAGTGTAGCATGATATTGGGCTTATTTGCTTGACGGGAACGTTGCTGGTCAGGTTTTTAAGAGGTATCAGTTAGAATTTAGCTGTTTGTACAGTTGGCCATTAGAAATCCTTTTTGCTACTGTTAGTGATTTAGGATGGTTGAATGTTAGTTAGGGAGTTATGTTAGTGGTTGTGATTGAATCAATGTGGGAGGTGGTTAGTTATGGTATTATTTGTACTAATTTTCTGTTATGTAACTGAACTGCTAGTTGATGGTGAGTTTAGACAATTGGAACAGGTTCTATGTTAGTGTTAACTGAGTTTAGAAGTTAGATTAAGTGATGAAGTGGTTTTGTTAAGTGGTGAAACAGTGGAGTGTTGAAGTCAAGAGGATTAGTTAAAAACGGTTCGAAACTAAAATGAGTTAACAATGTGGCCAAGTGGAGTTAACTGATGTGTAATGGATGGTTAAGTGCAGGTTCTTGTATCATGGCAAATTTGATTATGTTTTTTTTTTATATGATGAACATGGGGTTGTATGTGTGGACTGGCTGAAACTGGTTTATTCTCTGTATGCAGGACTGAATGTGTTTGATATGGAACTGTTTTGAAATAGCTAGAAGCTATATTAGAAATGTTAGTGAATGATTGACTTTGAGATTCTCTTATGTGCTCGAAGGGTTATAACTGTCAGAATTATTGAGCTGAAGGTAAAAATGTAAAGTAGTTAGTTATTAGAACTTATATGAATTTGAACTCTGTTTTATTTTGAATGCTGCAGGGATCTTGTTGAACTTAGTTATGTCTTGGTTCTGATGCTTCAATTGTGTTTTGTATGCATGTATGTTGGAGCTTTGAATGATGCAGTTTAGAGCCTGCCTGAGGATGAAGGTACCATGAAGTGTAGTCATGAAGCAAGGCATAATGTGTGAAGCACACTTGGAATCTGAAGCAATGTATTTTGGGCCACTACAGAATTGGGATGGATTAGTCATTATGGTCAAGGGTCAAGGGTATGTTGACTTTGGTCAACTGTTTGACCAAAAAGTCAACAGTTGACCAAAAATCAACTATGAGTGAAATGTGTCCTTTTTGTATTTTTAAATGGATATTTGTATTGTATGATTTTTGTAATGAAATTTGAGTGGGCTTTTTGTAATGAATGAGAACCTTTGGACAATTTTTGAAATCTTGTAAATTTCCCTTTATGAATAACTTTGAATCCAATGAGTCCTTGAATTTATCTTTTGACTTTGTGGGTATCTCAACGATGTTTCTTCCGATTTCACCTCTAGATCTCAATGACATGAAGAATGAATGACACTTGGATAATACTTGAATGAGCTTGAATCGAATGTTGAACTTTTCTTCAAGTAATAAAGATATTCCAAATTCCTTCCACTTTATCTTCCAATCTTGTATGCTTGAGAACTTTGACTCATTTTACAAAGGTAAACACAAATTCGACTTCAAAGTGTTAATGAATTCAAATTCGACTTCACTCCTCAAGGAAACCTTGACTTCAATTCGATCTTCTAATCCATATCAAACTTGCATGACACGCGCCAAGTAACTGAAAGAATAGAACTTAAAATTCCATCTTCAATTAATGGGCCTCAATGAGCACATACTCAAAACTTCTAATTCCTTTATATTGAGAGTCAGCTTCATGACTTGATTTGTTTGACAAAGAACCCCAGCAAATTTATTTGAACCCTTGAAGGACCACTTAAATATTTAATCTCTCGATGAAGGTGCTATTGTAGTCTGACAACCTTGAATAATGAGAAGAACTTTAAAACCATAAGGAATCCAAACTACCACCATCCTTGATCCCACTGTCAAGTTTATTGATTAATAATGCATGATATGTTAGATGACCTAATGGAGAGTATGTACATGGATGTGAGGCTTACGCCAGTTAGAAATAAGGGGTAGGACAAATTTGGGGTATGACAACAGGTAAGTAAAATTAATTTATTTATTTTAAAAATAATTCATTATTATATTTTCTAATGTGATTTTTTTATTTATTTCCAGGAAAGAGGTCCTAAAAAGGAGCTTAAAGTCGCTGGACATGGGACGAAGATCCAGGAAAGAGTGCCTCAAATGCTCCCACCAGAGATTGAGGATATCGTGAGTGGGTCAGGTCTGGCTTCTCTTCAGAGAACTAGCTTGACTAAGATAGACGTTAACCTCGTCTCAGCATTTGTGGAGAGGTGGCATGTTGAGACATCGTCATTTCACATGCCATTTGGTGAGATAACGATTACATTAGATGATGTTGCCAGCCTCCTGCATTTGCCTATCAGGGGTATGTTCTGGTATCCTAATGAGCATGTCACAGAGGAGAAGGCTGTTGATCTTGGCTGCGAGTTTTTGGGAGTGGATAGGGTTGTCATGGCTGAGCATGTGCGTTCATGCAGGGGAGCTTATTATTCACTGCAGTGGTTATATGACAGATTCGTTGAGCACCGTGCTGCTGGTAGATGGGCTTTTACGACCAGGGAATATCTGATGATGTTGGTAGGTTCTACTATTTTTGCGGACAAGACATTTACTCTGGTCGAGTCCCAGTATTTGCTACTGTTTAGAGACCTACGTGGGCTTAGTTCCTACAATTGGGCATCTGCTGCACTGGTCACTCTTTATCGCCACCTTGGGGATGCATCTATGTTTAGTTGCAAGCAGCTCGGTGGATATCCTACTCTGCTACAAGTATTTATGTTATTTTTAATTAATTATATGTTAATTCATATATTGTTATTTATATTTTTTAATATATATAAATATATATTAATGTATTTGATATAATTTATTTTGTAACAGTGTTGGATACATGAGTACTTTCCTACACTGGGAAGGAAAGGAGAAAACTAGCGCCCATCTGACAATCAAGGGCTTCCGCGGGCGATGAGATGGTCCTACAGGCAAGGAGCCATCAAGGTGGATGAGTATAGACCGGTATTGGACCAGCTGACACCTATAGACGTCATATGGTGCCCATTCGAGGATCATAGATGTCATCATGCTTTTAACGAGCTATCTCTGTACAGAGGTTTTCTTGTTTGGGGTGAGTTACATGTGCCATACTTACGCGGCAGGTGTCTTCGTCAGTTTGATTATCGCCAGTATATTCCGCCTGCACCTCCTGCTGATACGCTCAGCAATGATGAGATTGCTGTGGAGTGGATTGCCTATCACCAGAGCGTGACAGATGTGGTTAGAGGTACCAAGCCAGTAGGATACCCTCATGAGACGATTGATGGATATTTACATTGGTATTACCGCGTGTCGCATCCTCAGGTGGTGCCGCCCCACCTAGTGCGCGTAGAGAGGTTGCAGTTCCTGTCTTTGATGCAGGACCAGCTGATCCGGATTGGGCTCGTGCCTCCACATTGGTTCACCGTTATCTCCGGCAGGTAGAGGTAGAGGAGGATGATGTAGTGTATGTTGATTTATTTGAGGTGATACGCATCGCCCGTGAGCATTGACTATTTTATATTTTATTTTATATGTTATGGTATATTTTGGATTATGTTATGTGGTATATTTTATGGTATATTTTGGATTATGTTATGTGGTATATTTTATGGTATATTTTGGATTATGTTATGTGGTATTGTGGACCTCCGTTTTTTAATCCCGGGCCATACCTCTGTTCTGTAGAGATACGTGAACTGACTCTTTTTTATCGCTTAATGCTTTCGCATTTTGAAAATTCACAGAGTCGCCACCGACCTTTTATTTTATCCAATTAAGGAAAGGTTTATAAAAGAAACAGAAAAAAGACCTTTAAGAAATTCTGGGTAAGGGGGTAGGTTATACAAAGGGAAGGTGTTAGCACCCTTTGTATCCATGGTTATCCATGGGCTCTTAAGTTTGCTTAGCTCACTTGTTTTTCGATCACTTTTCAATTGCTCTGAAATTGCTCATATGTGGTTTCAAATACTTTTGTAAATTGAATTTTGTAATGATCCGTGTGTGGATGTATACAAAATGCTTGTTTATCTTTCGAAAGATGTTTTGAAAAGAACGTTAACTTTGTAATGATCCGTGTTTGGATGTATACAAAGTATTGTCTTTTTTGAAAGTTTTGTTTTGAAAAACAACAGTGTATGAGAATTTTGTTTGTTTTGATTTGAGCAAGCAAACTAGGAGGTCTACCCTGAGTTGTAAGGTCTTTATCCTATTTCCTTTAAAAATCTATCCTTTCACCGGATATAAACGCAAGGTTCGATTTTGTACTCAAAATAGTAGAATTTTGACTTTGATTTTGAAAAGAATGAGAAGGGATTACCTTAAAAGGTGCAAGTGTGATTGTGATTGGATTCAGATATTTTATCTTTGAAGTTGAAGGATAGAAAAACACTTAGAAAGGGGGGGTTTGAATAAGTGTAGTTTTAAAAACTTGACAGATAAAAATAAATTGCACAGTTATTTTTATCCTGGTTCGTTGTTAACTAAACTACTCCAGTCCACCCCCGCAGAGATGATTTACCTCAACTGAGGATTTAATCCACTAATCGCACGGATTACAATGGTTCTCCACTTAGTCAGCAACTAAGTCTTCCAGAGTCTTCTGATCACACACTGATCACTCCAGGAACAACTGCTTAGATACCCTCTAAGACTTTTCTAGAGTCTACTGATCCACACGATCACTCTAGTTACAACCTGCTTAGATAACCTCTAAGACTTCCTAGAGTATTCTGATCCACACGATCACTCTAGTTCCTTACAACTTAATGTAATCAATTCTAAGAGTATTACAAATGCTTCTTAAAAGCGATAATCACAAACTGTGATATTTCTCTTAACGTTTAAGCTTAATCTCACTAAAATATTACAACAGCAATGTAGTGAGCTTTGATGAAGATGAAGATTCTGAGCTTTGATTTGAACAGCGTTTCAGCAAGTTTAATATGAGTTGTTTTGTTCAGGATCGTTTTTCTTGCTTCTCATCAGAACTTCATATTTATAGGCGTTGGAGAAGATGACCGTTGAGTGCATTTAATGCTTTGCGTGTTCCGTACAGCATCGCATTTAATGTTATACGCTTTTGTCAACTACCTCGAGCCTTGTTCACGCTGTGTCTACTGACGTAGCCTTTAGTAGCTTTTAACGTTCCTTTTGTCAGTCAGCGTAGCTTGCCACTTGTACTTTCTTCTGATCTGATGTTTGTGAATACAATGTTTGAATATCATCAGAGTCAAACAGCTTGGTGCAAAGCATCTTCTGATCTTCTGACCTTGAAGTGCTTCTGAGCGTGATACCATCAGTACTTCAGTGCTTCTGTTCTCTTGTTCTTCTGATGCTTCCATAGACCCATGTTCTGATTCTGCTTCGACCATCTTCTGATGTCTTGCCAGACCATGTTCTGATGTTGCATGCTGAACCCTTTGAGACAAAGCTTCTGAGCGCTGAATTATGCGTACTCTTTATATATTCCTTGAAAAGGAAATTGCATTGGATTAGAGTACCATATTATCTTAAGCAAACTTCATATTATTGTTATCATCAAAACTAAGATAATTGATCAGAACAAATCTTGTTCTAACAATCTCCCCCTTTTTGATGATGACAAAAACATATATAAATGATATGAATTTGCGATCAGAAAGAACAGACGACAAAAGACAAATTACACAGCTATAGCATAAGCATATGAATATGTCTCCCCCTGAGATTAACAATCTCCCCCTGAGATAAATAATCTCCCCCTGAAATAAATACTCGAAGAACTTTAATAAAAGACTTCCCTGATTATTTCGGTAGAGACGATCATATAAGCTTCTGTCTTTAGAGAATTCATAGCTTCTGACTTCTGCTTCCATTGGACAGCTTCAGAACTAGAATTTCCTTAGATCCCTAGAACACTCACAGCTTCTGATTTCTGCTTCCATCTAGGACAGCTTCAGAACTTGAATTTCTTTGATCTTCTGAACATTCACAGCTTCTGATTTCTGCTTCCATCTAGGACAGCTTCAGAACTTGAATTTCTTTGATCTTCTGAACATTCACAGCTTCTGATTTCTGCTTCCATTTAGGACAGCTTCAGAACTTGAGTTTTCTGGATCTTTAGAACATTCACAGCTTCTGATTTCTGCTTCCCTCGGATAGCTTCAGAGCTTTGAATTTCTACCAACATCACTTCATGCTAGATTTGTATCAGAACATTGTTGAATGTACCAGAGCATCATCTGAGCATCTCTACATCCTGAAATGTTACAGAACAAAAACTAAACGACAAAAGTCAGCATGAACGAGTTAGAACATAAAATGTATATTCGAACACATTATATGTATCAGAGCCATATAGGCTAAAATAATGTATCAGAGCAAATAGAATTTTGTCAGATCAAATAGACAAATATGGATCAAATTCTATTATCAGAGCTTCTGATTCCTTCTTCTATCTTGCTTCTGATTTCTGAAGCTTGACAGCACTCGGCTTGCTTCAGTTTCCATGGTTTAGCTTCTTGTGTTTGCTTTGAAGATTCTCTTTACTTCTTTGTACCTGCAAAACACTTAAACCATATAGAACTTGCAGTTCTTGTTAGTGAATGTGTGGGAGCTTTACCCAGCAACTGATAGATTTAATCAAATCATTTATCATTTATCTTCTCCCCCTTTTTGTCATATCATCAAAAAGCAAAAAAGATTCAGAGATAAACAAACGAAACACACGGAGGAAGAAGATGATTTCATTGAAGTTCAAACAGCAGGTACAGAAGTACATGAAGATAAGAAAGATCAGATGCACAAAGACAGATGCAACGAAAAGAAAGAAACAACACAGACTCAATCTAAGATGGCCCTAGTCTTGACAAGATCTTGGTCAGCATCTCTTGAACCATATTGTTGTGTCCTTCTTGCCTCACCATGAAAGCGCTATACTCAGCATTGAGTGAGCTTTGCTCATCCTGTCTCTTCTGAATTTCTTCCAGAGTCCTTGCAAGACGAGAAGATTCATCAGAAGAAGCTTCACAGCTTCTATCCACAGGGATGACATGTTGATCTGCAGCTTCCATAGATAGATCATTTTCAGGGATTTCCTCAACAGGAACAGTTTTAGCAACATGATCTTCAGCATCTGCTTCTTGCATAGAAGCATCTTCATATTCTGCAGCAGGAATTTCCGAGTCTCCATTCTCAAGTGCCTGAAGAATGGCAGCTAGATTCCTGGGAGCAGAAGGACCTTCAACTTCTGGTGGGTCAACAACTTCTGGAATGACCAAGCCTGGGTCTTTCTCAGACGGGTTTTCCCTCAGATAGTCAAAAAGAGTCTTGAAATCTCCGAGCAGAACAGGATATTGAGGTATCCAGACCACAATCTCCCTGCAAGGATTGGCTTCCAATGCAGCAGCCAATCTTAATTGTTCCATCTCATCCAAGAAGGGCTTCTCTTCCAACAGATGTCTACCTTTGAGACTAGCAAACCAGAAATCTTCATAATTCCTCAGAATTCCACGAGGCCGTGGGGCAGCAGCTACACAGGCTTCCTGAAGTTCTAAAAACAGAGCATCTGATTCTCTGCGAAAGATCCTCCAGAAGTTCCGCATAGCAACATTATTCAATCCAGAACTTTCAGCAATTCTGAGAGTATCAAAGGTACTTCTGAGATTCCTCTTTATGTTTTCAAAAACTACACCAATAGGATATACAGGGCGGAATTTTATTTGGGTTTTTGAAAAGGCAGGGTTGGAAGTGAAGTACGGATGAGGTTCTCTATCCAACCTATAAGAAGATTCTGCTTCAGTATCAGAATCTAACACTACCACTTCAGCTTCAGGACGAGGCTTGGGAGTGTAGTTGCAATCACGGAGCAGCTGCTCATGTGATGCAGAGGTTGGAAAAGGAGAATCACAAAGATTGTTTTGAGAGGTGGAGGGAGTATGTTCAAGGGTGGCATTTAGAGAAGGTTGAGATGGAAGGAGAGTTTGAAGGGGTGGTATATCCAGAACAGGATTTATGGTAGGTGGAGAGGAAGGAATGGTTATAGGAGAAGATGGAGGTGTAAGAACATGGACAAAGACAGGTGATTCAGATGTGGCTTTTTCTGGTTCAGGTGTAGGGACAACCTCTATTGGTGCAGCTTCTGAACAAACAGCAGGAACAGAATCAGGTTCAGAAATGCATATACCTTTGGAACCTCTCAGAAGAGCTTTGGCCATATCCTCAGTCTTCTTCTGCTTCTTACTCTTCGGCTCTTCAATAATCTTTGTTTTGCCGCTAGCGATTTCTTTCCTTCTGACATATGCCAGAACTTCTGGTTGATTCTCAGCCTCTTGAGAGATATTTTCTTCATCAGATTCTTGAAGAATCATCTTTCTTTTTCTGATTTTCTTCTTCTCAACAACTTCAACAATCTCAGCATTGTTATTTGACTTCTTCTTCTTTTTCTCAGCTTCCTTCTTTTTCTTCTCAAAATCCGCAGAGACAGCCTTAGCAACCTTTGCAATGACTTCTTCTGGGACCACTTCTTTCTTGGTAGTAGCAGCAGGATGATCAAACTTTCTTTTGGTCCTTTCTTCCCTCTTACGATTCACTTTAATAGGAGCACCTTTGTCTTGATCTTTAAGACTTTTATCCTCTTTTTGTGACTTCAGATACTTAGTTCTGACTTCAGGTACCTCACTATTGAAGAAGGTTTCAAAGTCAGCTAGTACTGGTTTTCTTCTGATTCTTGTTCCAGCTAGAGGTTGAGGAACTTTGAGGATAGTGTCAATTATTTTCATTTTCTTTAAAGAAAAAGCGTTCAGACAGGCTCCAGAGGTGACAGTAAGGTCTTTGATAATACCTTCAGACTCCAGACTCTCAACAATCTTGGAATGCACCAGAAGGTTTGAAATAATTCTACCAAAAGGAATGAGTGTTCCACCATTTTCTTTTCTGAAAGCGTTTCTGGAATCCTTTACTGCTTTCCACATATGGTTGAAGATAATGTAAATCGCATCAACCTTCTTCTGAGTGGCAATGCAATAAAGAATATACCTTTGAACATTACTGATGAAATCCGAGGCATGTGTTGATTTCCTGTGGTAGAAACACCCAAGAAGGATCTTTGTCCAGATTCTGTAGACATCTTTCAAATCCTTGACGTATTTTGTTTTCTTGACATTTAGATAGAGAGTGGATAGAACATCTCCCAAATCTGCCCTTTGATCAAACTCATAAACCCCTTCAGGGTTTTTCAGATCAAACATCATTCTTAGGATGTTTTCAGTAATAACAACAAACTTTCCATGGACGAAAGAAAGTATAGATTTTGGAGCAACCACAGCATGTGCCCAGAACTCCTTGACAAGATCCGGATAAACTGGACCAACGAACTCAGCAAACAACGAGGTCCATCCTTGAAAGATGATGTCTTCTTTAAGGTGAAATTGGTTTTCTTCAATGTTGTCAAAGTCAACCATGAGTTCACACAGAACTTCCAATTCATCTTTAGGAATGGAGCATGCAACAACAGGAGTGAGTTGCAAAGTTTCTTCTTGGAGATGATGAGGAACAGATGACTCAGCAATTTGGGATGAGAAGGCAGCCATGGATGCAGAATGAACAAAAACGAACAAGAAAAGCGAACTGGGTTTTCGATTAGGGTTTTTAGAAAACGGCTAAGAACTTTTCAAACGAGAGAATGCAAGGAGAGAGAGAGACAAGGGAGCGAAAAAGATGTAAGATATGATTTGAAAAGAATATATAGAGATGGATTTGAAAAGGAGAATAAAAAGAAATATAAACTGAACAGTTCCAGAATCAAAGGAAATCAATTTTATTAAATGATGAGTGACGTGAGGAGAGAGAACGTGGTAAATGAAATGATTTAAAACAGTTACCTAGGTCGGCGTCTTTTCAACTGCACGCTTTGTACAAACCGTACAGACACGTGTTCACTATAAGATAAAAGATGACAGCTGTAAATTTCAGAGTAGACTTTACGCCTTCAGATTCTGATCACTGCTTCTGATCTGATCAAGTTTCTCTTCTGGAAACACTCCTTCTGAAGTGTGCTGATATAAATCTGAATGATCTTCTGATCCATTGCTTCTGATATACACAACTTCTGGAGGTTCACTTCTTTGCTCTGCAGCTTCTGATACGACAAAATTGTATCTGCAGAAATTCTTAAGAAACTTTCTTTTCTAATCTCCTACGAGCATAGTTTCTTCAACAGATTTAAGTACCAGAACTTGGAAGACAGTCTTTCTTCCCTTCAAGTGTTGAGACCAACTTGAGTCCAGGAGACATGTCATGTTGACTTTTATCTTCTTTGTCACCAAGAGAATCTGCAAAAGAAATAGTCTTTTTCTTTGGTACCCACATTTTCTTGGGTCCTTTCTTGTTAGATTTTCTCAAGTTCTGATTGAACTTGGGTTTAACATTGTAAGCAATAGGAGGAACAGCATGATAATTTTTAATGTGAGTTTCATGATATTTCCTAGGTTGTGTCACATGCTTTTTGGTGTGTGTTATGTGAAAACTTTGAGCATGTGAAGTGTGCCTAATATCATGGGAGTGGCCATACTTGAACTGATCATACAATGGCTTGTATGTGAATTTCATTTCATCAACAGGTTCAAGTTTGTATGGGGTTTCACCCTCAAAACCAATGCCAACTCTTTTGTTTCCAGACACAGCATATATCATAGAAGCTAGCTGACTTCTGCCAATACTTCTAGATAAGAACTTCCTGAAACTTAAATCATATTCTTTCAGAATATGGTTTAGACTAGGAGTGGATTTTTCTGAATCAGAAGGAGATCCAACATTATTGGATAATTTTAAAAGTTTTTCTTTTAATTCAGAATTCTCCAACTCAAGCTTCTTTGTTTCAAATTCAAATAGCTTCTTCAGCTTTTTGTATTTGAGACTAATCTGAGACTTGAGTTCCAGAAGTTCAGTTAGACCGGAAACTAACTCATCTCTAGTAAGTTCAGAAAATACCTCTTCAGAATCTGATTCTGATGTAGATTCTGATTCATCATCTTCTGTCGCCATCAGCGCACAGTTGGCCTGCTCATCTTCAGAGTCTGAATCATCTTCTGACTCATCCCAGGTTGCCATAAGACCTTTCTTCTTATGAAACTTCTTCTTGGGATTTTCCTTCTGAAGTTTTGGACATTCATTCTTGAAGTGTCCAGGCTCATTGCATTCGTAGCACATGACTTTCTTCTTGTCAAATCTTCTGTCATCAGAAGATTCTCCACGTTCAAATTTCTTTGAACTTCTGAAGCCTCTGAACTTCCTTTGCTTGGTCTTCCAGAGTTGATTTAGCCTTCTGGAGATCAAAGACAGTTCATCTTCTTCTTCAGATTCTGATTCTTCAGGATCTTCTTCTCTAGCCTGAAAAGCGTTAGTGCATTTCTTGATATTTGATTTTAATGCAATAGACTTACCTTTCTTTTGAGGCTCATTTGCGTCCAGCTCTATTTCATGACTTCTCAAGGCACTGATAAGCTCTTCCAGAGAAACTTCATTCAGATTCTTTGCAATCTTGAATGCAGTCACCATAGGACCCCATCTTCTGGGTAAGCTTCTGATGATCTTCTTTACGTGATCAGCCTTGGTGTATCCCTTGTCAAGAACTCTCAATCCAGCAGTAAGAGTTTGAAATCTTGAAAACATCTTTTCAATGTCTTCATCATCCTCCATCTTGAAGGCTTCATACTTCTGGATTAAAGCTAGAGCTTTAGTCTCCTTGACTTGAGCATTTCCTTCATGAGTCATTTTCAAGGACTCATATATGTCATAGGCCGTTTCCCTGTTAGATATCTTCTCATACTCAGCATGAGAGATAGCATTCAGCAAAACAGTTCTGCATTTATGATGATTCCTGAAGAGCTTCTTCTGATCATCATTCATTTCTTGCCTTGTCAGCTTTACGCCTCTGGCATTTACTGGATGTTTGTAACCATCCATCAGAAGATCCCATAGATCACCATCTAGACCAAGAAAGTAACTTTCCAGTTTATCTTTCCAGTATTCAAAGTTTTCACCATCAAATACCGGCGGTCTAGTATAACCATTGTTACCGTTGTATTGCTCAGCAGAGCCAGATGTAGATACAGGTGTAGATTTTTCACTTTCATCAACCATCTTTTACTGAAGCGTTTTTCTCTTCCTGAATCTTTTCTAAACACGGTTAAGTGCTTGCACCTTAGAACCGGCGCTCTGATGCCAATTGAAGGATAGAAAAACACTTAGAAAGGGGGGGTTTGAATAAGTGTAGTTTTAAAAACTTGACAGATAAAAATAAATTGCACAGTTATTTTTATCCTGGTTCGTTGTTAACTAAACTACTCCAGTCCACCCCCGCAGAGATGATTTACCTCAACTGAGGATTTAATCCACTAATCGCACGGATTACAATGGTTCTCCACTTAGTCAGCAACTAAGTCTTCCGGAGTCTTCTGATCACACACTGATCACTCCAGGAACAACTGCTTAGATACCCTCTAAGACTTTTCTAGAGTCTACTGATCCACACGATCACTCTAGTTACAACCTGCTTAGATAACCTCTAAGACTTCCTAGAGTATTCTGATCCACACGATCACTCTAGTTCCTTACAACTTAATGTAATCAATTCTAAGAGTATTACAAATGCTTCTTAAAAGCGATAATCACAAACTGTGATATTTCTCTTAACGTTTAAGCTTAATCTCACTAAAATATTACAACAGCAATGTAGTGAGCTTTGATGAAGATGAAGATTCTGAGCTTTGATTTGAACAGCGTTTCAGCAAGTTTAATATGAGTTGTTTTGTTCAGGATCGTTTTTCTTGCTTCTCATCAGAACTTCATATTTATAGGCGTTGGAGATGATGACCGTTGAGTGCATTTAATGCTTTGCGTGTTCCGTACAGCATCGCATTTAATGTTATACGCTTTTGTCAACTACCTCGAGCCTTGTTCACGCTGTGTCTACTGACGTAGCCTTTAGTAGCTTTTAACGTTCCTTTTGTCAGTCAGCGTAGCTTGCCACTTGTACTTTCTTCTGATCTGATGTTTGTGAATACAACGTTTGAATATCATCAGAGTCAAACAGCTTGGTGCAAAGCATCTTCTGATCTTCTGACCTTGAAGTGCTTCTGAGCGTGATACCATCAGTACTTCAGTGCTTCTGTTCTCTTGTTCTTCTAATGCTTCCATAGACCCATGTTCTGATTCTGCTTCGACCATCTTCTGATGTCTTGCCAGACCATGTTCTGATGTTGCATGCTGAACCCTTTGAGACAAAGCTTCTGAGCGCTGAATTATGCGTACTCTTTATATATTCCTTGAAAAGGAAATTGCATTGGATTAGAGTACCATATTATCTTAAGCAAACTTCATATTATTGTTATCATCAAAACTAAGATAATTGATCAGAACAAATCTTGTTCTAACAGAAGTTAGTGATCTAACGGTTCAATTTTATCTTTGACATACACGTAGTTTATATGCGCGGGAAATTAAAATGCGGAAATGTAAAGTGCGGAAAGTAAATCTACGCTATTACATCGATTGTGCGGGAAATGTAAACTAGCCTATTTACATGAATTTGACATCCTATACATTTATCTAGGAATTTAAATTGCAAGAAAAATAAAAGGCATGTTTTTTGGATTTTTTTATGATTGATTTTAATTATAATTAATGCATGATTAATTAAATTAAAATGAAGAAAAAAGATGAAAATAGATTTAAACCTAGAAATTAAGTTTAAAATATGTACAAAATTATTTGTCAATTAATTTTAAAACAAAACTAATTTTTTTGGAATTTTTGAAATTGATTAAGCTAATTAAAACATAATTATACAAATAATTATACAAATAATTAAAACTTAAAGATAAAATTATTCAAAATATGTACAAAATTAGTTTATAATATATAAACAATATTTTATATAAAGAACAATTTTTTTTATGATTTTTTGATTGGTTAGAATAATTAAAAAGCAAATATATAAATATATACTAATTAATTATGCAAAATATTGAAATTTTAAAGAAAAATAAAATATTTTTATTTCAGAAAATAATATATTATTTTAGAAGTCTAAAAATATTTTTTGTGTATTTTTTGGATTTTTAAAACTATTTTTAATTAATTTAACAAAGAAATTAAAATAAAATAGAAAATAAAAAGGATACTGATCATGTGTGGTTGGATTGAGGGTCCATGATAAGGATTGTTTGATCTGGCGCGTTGGATGAGTTATTAAGTGAGATCAGATGGTCCAGACTTTGAGGCACATGGTACACGTTACACCTGCAAAGCACAGAATCAGAGATAAATTTAAAAACAACACGCGCGCGTCTGAACCAATGGGGGGAAGACACGTCTTCGTCTTCAACCTTCAGACAAGACTTTCAACAGCGCTTTTGCAAAAAAGCGCTATAATAAGTGAACCCTAATTCTGCAAAATAACGAATAGGGGTAAACAAGCAAATAAATTTGGCGCGATGGTACCATTTAACTCGTCTTGTTCCACTGAATGTAACCATGTCTTTAATTTGCTTTAATTTTGGCCCTATTGAAGAACCCTAATTTTGAGCTAAGAAAACCCTAAAATGGTATATGCTACAAACAGCCATTAAAATCCAATTGAAGCTCCAGAAACGACCAGAGCTTCAAACCAAACACAATTATGCATCTACATCTTGTTAAACATGCGTGAGTTATGAGATATAAGTTGGTTTTAGTTTGAACAAACCGTGGCTTATATAGCTCGATTCAATGAGGTTTAAGACTTGGAAATGATTGGAATTGTTTCAGTGAAGCTCAGAGATGGTGTTTGAATGTTTATTTTGTATTGAAATGGACTGAAACTTAAAATTCGAATTTCAAGTTTCTTTGAAAATTACAAGTTGTTACAAGAGTGCTATGTGCTTATGAATGCTACTGAATTCGTCCTCTTCTTGTTACTGAAGTATGATAGTCTATATATAAGCATTGAGTGCTTAGAATTGAAGCTAAGAAGCATCTTAGTTGCCTTTGTGGAATTCTTGCATTTTTTATATTAAAAAGCTTTGAATTATTGACCAAGTCTTCTTGCCTTCAATGCACCTGCCTTGCTCTTCAATTCTCTGCAGAAAGATGAAGATTCCTTGGGTGAGTCATGCTTGGAAGTTAAGCTACCATTTATCCATCCATTTTCCTTTTAATTTTAATCTTAAAATAAGATAAAATCAAGAAAAAAATGAATAAAAATGGCGTGGGCTTAGTCTTGGTCGTGGGAGGCCCATAATAACATGGAAATGATGTTTGAATGCTGAAAACTTGGCCCCATTTTGAAAAAATACATTTTTGAGCAATGTTGATTTCATGCATTTTCCCAAAATTTAGCCAACTTCAACAAGGTGTAAATCCCTCCATTTTTGTCATATGAAGGAGATCTTGCACTTTTTGGAAACCTCAAAGAGTCCTCTAACCAATGTCTTTGGTCTCATGTCAAAATGATTTTTGATGCTCCTTGTGTGTCCTTTTGAAAAAAGTGTCTTTTTGTTGACTTTGAAAATGACCTGTAATGTCTTTGATCATATTTTTCAAATGGTGAATCCAATGACCATGGGATCAATGGCATTTGAAAGATAATTGAATTTCCTTCAAAACAAGCTTTGGTTTGAATTTTTTGGATGAAGGATGAGAGAGTTATGATCAGTCAAAGTTGAGTTGACTTTTCAGGCAAAAACCCTAATTTTGAATCTTAGGGTTTTGTTGATTTTTGATCTTTCCTTGATGAATTATGATCATCCAATGATCAAATGATGAATCCTTTGACAAAATATGGACTTTGACAAAAAATTTCATTTTTGACTGTCTGTTGACTTTTTTGGTCAAACGGGTCGTCTGTTGACTGTTTGAGCTGCTGACGGTGCGTCTGAGCGAATTGAAGTTTGAAAATTTGTATGATGGTACTTTGAGATATATGGATGTGTATGAAATCCATTTGAGCTCTCAAAAACTTGTTTCTCCTGTAAAAACAAGAAAACCCTAGTCAGGGACTGTTTATGTAGGAGACAGTTAAGCGTACCTGATTTTTGTGCAGTGCTGAGTTTCTGCTAATCGCGTGATATTCAGAAGACTTCTAGCACAAAAATCTTGGAATTTTGAATTGTGAAAGATTGATTTGATTGATGGTACAAAACACTGAGAATTGTACTGCCAGCAGTTTGGCTGTCAACTGACTGTCCAGGTATTGATGTAGCAGTTAGAGTGAAAAATCAACAGTCAAAGTTAATTTTCTTTTTTTGTGTTGTTTTTGTTTTATGTGAAAAATGAAAGTTATTTACATGACTTGTTAAAAAAACACAGACATAATAAATAACTAATATTTACTGTATGCCGGCAAAATTACCGATAATAACCCTGAAAATCATTTAATGCACAGAAATAGGAATATTTGACTGGCAGAAAACACACAAAATATTATCTTAGTAATTAAGCAATATTATGACAAGTAGTACAACATTTAATACCGACAGTACAAATATTACATACTATATTGAACAGTACGACGAATAAACGGTACATTTAAGAAATAAGAAATACGGCAAATTTTAAGAATGACGGTTAATGACCCATGCTATGAACAATAACATGTAGATGATTGGGAGTGCAACCATTGCAGGTCCACACTCTTCAGGACTATGCAGGCAGAAGAAAGTCATGATCACCGTAGCAATGGTGATGACTGTAAGAAACAACAGTGTCTCTATCCACTTTGCCATTCTTGTCAGGGAAGAAGAGAAAATAGATATGAGGTAGGAATTTGAAAGATGAGTTAGAATTTGATGTGAGATTTTATGGAAGAAAATGAGAGGTATTTATAGAATGGAAAGAAGGATAGAGACGTTGGGGAATGATGTGATTCCGTACAAAAGGAAAATTTGAGTGGAAGTAAGATTTGAAAGAAAGTGGAGATAGTGTTGGGAAAAAGAGAGATTTGATTTTTGAAAAAGAGATTTGAAAAGATTTTTGAAAATAATGGAATATAGTACAAAAATTAGTGGAAAACAAAAGATAATAATGATCTACTTGTTACCAGTACAGTCTGAGTTTCCTGATTCTGCGCCTGCAAAAAGATTTAACTCTGTACCAATTGTGTCAGTACTATTTATCTGTAAATAAATAAATAGCATGTGTGAAGTAATAAACAGTATTTGGCGTTTGCGTAAGAATAAATTCAACTGCAAGCCAAATTACTGTATAAGAAAAATTCTAAAAACTAAGTGTTTCATATGTAAGGATATTTGTTGAAATAAAAATCCATGATTATATGAGACTCTTAATTTTCAGATTGGAGTTTTCTTAAAAAAGATGCGGGCAAATTTTGGGGTATAACAGTTGCCCCTATTCAATCTTCTAAAACCTGAAGAGATTGTCTTAAATCTGAAGGTAGAAGATGATTGAATATTTAGATGCCCTGAAAATTTGCACTTACCTTGATCAGAAGAGATGTTGGAAGTTGCATTTGAATGTCGTCTGCGAAATGTTGTTGGCAGATTGGATCATTACCTGAGATGGGCTTTCAGATGCCACCCGGCAATTATGTTGATGGTCTGTTCATCAGAATGAATCCATTGATTATATCTTGATGAAGGATTTGAAAGTCTTTGTGTTGACTGTTTCGGAACCGTCCAAGGTTACCGCTTTAAGTCTTGGAGGATGATTGCTACGGAACTTGTCCAAAGTTTTTCCGCTTTAGATTTTGGAAGTTGATCATTGTGGAACCGTCTGAGGTATCGCTTTAGATCTTGCAACATTAAATCGTTCTGGAACCGTCTGAGGTATCGCTTTAGATCTGCAATATTAGATCGTTCTGGAACCGTCTGAGGTATCAACTTTGATCTGTGATGCTAGATCGTTCTGGAACCGTCTGAGGTATCGCTTTAGATCTGTGATGCTAGATCGTTTTGGAACCGTCTGAGGTATCGCTTTAGATCTGCAATATTAGATCGTTCTGGAACCGTCTGAGGTATCGCTTTAGATCTGCAATGTTAGATCGTTCTGGAACCGTCTGAGGTATCGCTTTAGATCTTTGATGTTAGATCGTTCTGGAACCGTCTGAGGTATCGCTTTAGATCTGTGATGTCTGTTTTTGAACTGGTAAGTGATCAGAATGAATCTTCGGCTTGATTATATCTGAGAGAACCGTTCATGGAATTCAGGTGAACACTGCATGTGATTGAGAACATCTTTGTTGAAGATATCCGTCTACCTGAAAAATCAAGTTAGTGATATGCAATGTTTATGATGCATGTAAATGTGAGATATTCCCGGAGAAATATGCATGTGATGTTGTGTATGAATATGCGCATGATGCATGATGTATGATGTATGATGTATGATGTATGAATATGATGTATGAATATGAATATGTGATGTATGAATGTGAATATGTGAATGTATGAATGTGATGTTGATCAGTGGTTTTCACACATATATTTACCATTGTTTTTAAGTATGTTTAAGTTATTTTATTGAGTGTTTTATTTCTTTATTCTACATTTTATGCTTTGGTTGTGTATTTTACTGTTTGCAGGCTTAAAGGAATAAATCGAGACAAATCAATGCCAAAAAGTACAAAAAAGGGAGTTTCGAAGGAAGTGAAAAGTCAAGCTACATGAGGTCTGACACGACCACCTGTGTCACCTGAAACTGGCCATGTTAGGATGAAGCGTGGCAAAGAAAATGCAAAAGAGATGAGAGTCACAGGGCTGACACGGCTCGTGTTAGCAAGTGTGAGATATGGAAATTTTCAGCATGTTTCTCATCGTGATATGCGTGTAGTATTTTGATCATAACTAGAGCTTCGTAACTCGGAATGACGCGGTTCCGGTGGCAAAATTTCTCTAACGAAAAGGGCTACAACTTTGATGAAGAACACAAAGCTAAATTATGAAGTTAAGGGCTCACACGGACCGTGTTAATCAACACGGCCACCCGTGTTGAAATGTGGCTGGAAATGCGAGTTTGAACCAAAGTCAGAGGATCAACACGGGCGCCCGTGTGCAGGAACACGGCCCGTGTTGATGAGCGCGGGCTGAATATGTGTTTTTATGCTTCCTCACTCAAATGGGATCATTAAGGGTATTCTTGGCATTTGGTTTCAACCGGAATGAAAGATTGATTATAAAAACAACTTTAGGGCAAGAAATAAGGGACCTTTTGACAATTTAAAGAAAAGAATACAAGAGAAGATTGGAGAAAGCAAGGGTTTGGGAGAGAAGAAGATCTTCATGAACGGAAGCAATTGAAGATTCAATCTCCTCCAATTTCTTGTAATGTCTTTATTCATTATTGTGTTTTCTTTGAATACTATGAGTAGCTAAACCCCCCAATGCTAGGGGGGTGGCTCTGATTTAACTTTGTAATGACTCTGAGTTTGCAATTGCAATAACAATCATGTTTTTAATTGTTGATTTATTATCTTGATGTTTCTAATGCTTTTCCTTTCGGACAAATTGGAATTGATCTATGATTATCATTTAGGCGGACCACCATTGATATTGCTTTCATGAGAATATGCTATAATAGATATTACCTAGGACTAGGAATACCTTATAGTAACCGGATATTCTTGATAACTTAATTGCTTGATTTCATTGTAAACCTCTAAGGACTTAGGGTTTAGGATGAAGGATCAAAGGTTTTTTCACTAAGGACTTAGGATCAAACAACCTTAAGAACCGGTAATTAATTATTGAAAATAAGTTGTTGCAATAGAAATTTCAGAGTTGTTACATTGTCAATCATCCACTATCCCTAGCATGTTACTCACATTTGTTACAAAGTCAATTTCATTTACTGCTTATTCTATTTTTTGTTAAGTTATAATTACCAAACAAAACCCCATTGAAGTTTTTGTTTAATTGAACCTTGAATTGAACTCATTATTCCTACGCAGTCCCTGAGATCGACATTCGGGGAATTTTCCCTATTATTACAAGAGGCAAAATAGTACACTTGCTATTTTACCGATCAAGTTTTTGGCGCCGTTGCCGGGGACTGCGATAATATTGAGTTTAAGTTGAGTTCAATTAGAATTTTGTTGCTCTGCGACTAAAATTTTATTTTCTGCACTTTTTATTTTTTTTCTAATTCTAATATTTGTCTAAGCTGTGCATGCGAGGTAAGGCCTCAGCTGAATTTCTTTTTGACGCAGAAATCGAAAGAACCTTGCACGCAAGGCGTAGACAAGCTCGTCAAGAGAAACTGAAATTTGAAGAAGAAGTTGTGACCGTTCATTCAGATTCTGAAAGTGAAGAGGAAGTTATGGGCGAGAATCCACCTCCACCTGAGAGACTTCTCGGAGACTATGGTGTTGCGAACACACCGAGTGGGAGACTAACAATTGTCAACCAACCAGTGAATGTTCCTAATTTTCAATTGCATCGAAGCACCATCACACAGCTCGAAAGAAAGCCTTTCACCGGAAAGGTTAATGAAGATGCAAACAAGCACCTGCAGAGATTTCTTACCATGAGTACGACTTTAAAAATTGAAGGGCATACCGAAGAGGCAAAGAAGCTGAGAATGTTCCCGTTCACCTTGGCCGAAGAAGCAGAAGAATGGTTCTATTCTCTTCCAGCAGGCAGTATCACGTCATGGGAAGAGATGGAGAAGGCTTTCTTGAATGAGTATTTTCCCGCCTCGGTCTTTATAAGGAAGAGGTATGATATTTTGAATTTCAAGCAGCAAGAGGGTGAACTCTTAGGAGATGCCTATAAAAGATTCAAGAGGACCCTAGTAGCATGTCCCACTCACAACATGGACAAAACCGACCAAATGCAGATATTTGTCAATGGGCTCAAAATGAAAACAAAGCAGTTGATCGATACAGCAGCTGGAGGCTCAACAAATTTCACAACAGCCTCCGGAATTATCAAGATCATTGAAGCGATAGCTGCAAATGAGTATTTGGAGTTGTATGACAGGTGTACCAATAAACCTGAAAGAGTTATTGATCTGAAGTTGGAAACCTCAAAAATTCGGGTTGAAGATGCTATAGCTGCAGAGGTAGAAAAGAGATTAAAGGCTATGAATATAAGTACTCAACAGGTTGCTCAAGTCCAACAAGCTCGACCTGTAATTTGTGAAATCTGCCAAGGTCCTCACCAAACTGTATACTGTGTTGCTACTCCCCAGCAGATTGAAGAAATTAAATTCTTGAGGCAAAACAATCCATATTCTAACACCTATAATCCAGGGTGGAAGAATCATCCAAATTTTGCTTGGAAAGATCAACAACAACAAGGCACCCAGAAGGCAGAGTGGGAAGTGGCAATTGAAAGATTGGCTGGGCTGTGCTCTCAGTTCCAAGAAGAAACAAGAAAAAACCACAGAAACACCACCGCCTCAATTAAAAATCTGGAAGTTCAAGTGGGTCAGATAGCACAACATCTCACTCTACAGGCACAAGGTACCTTTCCGAGCTCAACTGTGAAAAATCCGAAAGACCAAGAGAAGATTAATGTTGTTACTACAAGAAGTAGGAGAGTAGCAGAACCTGAAAAAGAAAAAGAGCAAATAGATGACCCCATGGTAATAGAGGTGGATCTGGAAATAAGAGAGAATCCAAAAGAGCCAGAAGTTGTGGTACCACCGGTTAAACCAATTGAAGAAAAAAATAAGAAAGACGCTGAACCGGTGATAAAATTACCCTTCCCCTCCAGAGTGACAAAGAAGGGTTCAAGAGAGAAAGACTTTGAGAAGTTTACTAAATTGTTCAAAAAGTTAGAGGTAAATCTACCATTCTTTGAAGCACTTGAGCACATGCCTTTGTATAAGAAATTTATGAAGGAGGTGTTGGCGAAAAAGAGATCACTAGGAGGAGAACCAAAAATTGCAACGGAGAAGTGTGGTATAGTCTCGACAGCAAGAAAGATCCCAATAAAGAGGAAAGACCCTGGGGCGGTGGCGATACCATGCACTATCAAGAATATAGCATTTAAGAAGGTACTCCTCGATTCTGGGTCTAGTGTGAGTTTAATGCCTTTGTCCATTTTCAAAAAGCTTGAATTAGAAAATATTAGTGAAAGTAAGACACAGTTAAGGTTCGCTGATCACACCGTTAAGAAATCCTATGGGGTAGCTGAAGATGTGCTAGTGGAAGTTGATAAGTTTGTATTCCCTGTTGACTTCCACATTATGGATTTTCCGGAAGACGAAGAAACTCCTATCCTTCTTGGGAGACCATTTTTGTCAACAGGCCGCTGCAACTTCGACATTGAAAAAGGGACACTAACGCTGAAATCTTTTGATGAAGAAGTAACCTTGAAGATGTTAGGAGTTAAGAAAAATAGGGCAGGTGTGAATGAGAAAACTTCAGCTGGTATGACAGAAGGTGAAAAAGAAGACAAAAATCCTAAAAATATCCAAGAAAAAGTTTCAAGCATAGCCTCTCGGGTGGAACCAACTTATGTAGCTGTCAAAAGTCCTAAGAAAGCTAAGGAAGTCAAGAAGAATGTGGGAAGTAAATTGAAGAGAACGGATATCCATGCTTTTCATCTTCATGAGTTCGTGGGTGCGGAAGTGATGAGCAACAAGGTTTGGAAAAGGAAATACCCTCCATAATAAAGGGTAATGGACCGTCGAGCCATGCGACGTTAAACAAAGCGCTTCGTGGGAGGCAACCCACGGTTTTAATAATTAATTTTTCTTTTTTTTTTTGTTATTTTCAGGAAATAAAAGAGGACGTCTCTGGTGAAAGCTTGGAAGTGATTATTAGAGTGCATTACCCTCTGTGAGTCACCTCTCTCAGGCTCGTTCTGAAACATTGAGGCCAATGTTTAGTTCAAGTTTGGGGGAGGCTCTTCTCTTTGCATTTTATTTTTATGTTATTTTTATGTTATTGGTATGATGTGAAACCATAAAGTGAATTCTGCCCAAATTTTGACCGAAATTTTAATTTTTGTTGAAGAAGTTTTGATCCTAAAGAGTGATCGGGAATAGTATATAGAGATGAAACGAGGTTTGTTTGAGGACAGGAAGTGCGGAATAATGTGACAAGAAGAGGTTTGTTTAAACACCCTTGGTTCCCTAAAAGAAATACGAGTCTAACGTGTAGATTTGCACCATAGTACTTGTCTCCTGAGAAGTACTTCTCGAGTAGTTTATTGATACAGTCGGGCATAATTCAGATTCACTTGCATGGTGACTGGTTGAGGAAAAAAAAGAGATATAAAGTTGGCACCAAATGATGAAAAGGCGGTAAAAGGCAATCGGCTCGCTAAGTTGGGTAACCCTCACCCGGTTATTCAGCCCAAAGGAGATTGATCCCCAAACGTCATCCAAAAGGACAATATATAACTGCAAAGTTTGAAAATTTCATCGGTAATAAAAAGTAGCCAATGCTGCTAGTTTGGTGCCACGAAAAGAAAATAAGAAGCCTTGATTCGTCTCATGCAGGTGATGAGTATTATAAGAGATGCAGTGCCTTAATATGATTGTCCGAATGAAAGAGGAGAAAAATCGGAAAGAGACTTAAGTGCAAAGCATAGTTGGAGAGGTATCCGAAACGGGAGCTTGAGGTTTAATGTGGTAACAAAACTCGTTAGATCGTTCTGGAACCGTCTGAGGTATCGCTTTAGATCTTTGATGTTAGATCGTTCTGGAACCGTCTGAGGTATCGCTTTAGATCTGTGATGTCTGTTTTTGAACTGGTAAGTGATCAGAATGAATCTTCGGCTTGATTATATCTGAGAGAACCGTTCATGGAATTCAGGTGAACACTGCATGTGATTGAGAACATCTTTGTTGAAGATATCCGTCTACCTGAAAAATCAAGTTAGTGATATGCAATGTTTATGATGCATGTAAATGTGAGATATTCCCGGAGAAATATGCATGTGATGTTGTGTATGAATATGCGCATGATGCATGATGTATGATGTATGATGTATGATGTATGAATATGATGTATGAATATGAATATGTGATGTATGAATGTGAATATGTGAATGTATGAATGTGATGTTGATCAGTGGTTTTCACACATATATTTACCATTGTTTTTAAGTATGTTTAAGTTATTTTATTGAGTGTTTTATTTCTTTATTCTACATTTTATGCTTTGGTTGTGTATTTTACTATTTGCAGGCTTAAAGGAATAAATTGAGACAAATCAATGCCAAAAAGTACAAAAAAGGGAGTTTCGAAGGAAGTGAAAAGTCAAGCTACATGAGGTCTGACACGACCACCTGTGTCACTTGAAACTGGCCATGTTAGGATGAAGCGTGGCAAAGAAAATGCAAAAGAGATGAGAGTCACAGGGCTGACACGGCTCGTGTTAGCAAGTGTGAGATATGGAAATTTTCAGCATGTTTCTCATCGTGATATGCGTGTAGTATTTTGATCATAACTAGAGCTTCGTAACTCGGAATGACGCGGTTCCGGTGGCAAAATTTCTCTAACGAAAAGGGCTACAACTTTGATGAAGAACACAAAGCTAAATTATGAAGTTAAGGGCTCACACGGACCGTGTTAATCAACACGGCCACCCGTGTTGAAATGTGGCTGGAAATGCGAGTTTGAACCAAAGTCAGAGGATCAACACGGGCGCCCGTGTGCAGGAACACGGCCCGTGTTGATGAGCGCGGGCTGAATATGTGTTTTTATGCTTCCTCACTCAAATGGGATCATTAAGGGTATTCTTGGCATTTGGTTTCAACCGGAATGAAAGATTGATTATAAAAACAACTTTAGGGCAAGAAATAAGGGACCTTTTGACAATTTAAAGAAAAGAATACAAGAGAAGATTGGAGAAAGCAAGGGTTTGGGAGAGAAGAAGATCTTCATGAACGGAAGCAATTGAAGATTCAATCTCCTCCAATTTCTTGTAATGTCTTTATTCATTATTGTGTTTTCTTTGAATACTATGAGTAGCTAAACCCCCCAATGCTAGGGGGGTGGCTCTGATTTAACTTTGTAATGACTCTGAGTTTGCAATTGCAATAACAATCATGTTTTTAATTGTTGATTTATTATCTTGATGTTTCTAATGCTTTTCCTTTCGGACAAATTGGAATTGATCTATGATTATCATTTAGGCGGACCACCATTGATATTGCTTTCATGAGAATATGCTATAATAGATATTACCTAGGACTAGGAATACCTTATAGTAACCGGATATTCTTGATAACTTAATTGCTTGATTTCATTGTAAACCTCTAAGGACTTAGGGTTTAGGATGAAGGATCAAAGGTTTTTTCACTAAGGACTTAGGATCAAACAACCTTAAGAACCGGTAATTAATTATTGAAAATAAGTTGTTGCAATAGAAATTTCAGAGTTGTTACATTGTCAATCATCCACTATCCCTAGCATGTTACTCACATTTGTTACAAAGTCAATTTCATTTACTGCTTATTCTATTTTTTGTTAAGTTATAATTACCAAACAAAACCCCATTGAAGTTTTTGTTTAATTGAACCTTGAATTGAACTCATTATTCCTACGCAGTCCCTGAGATCGACATTCGGGGAATTTTCCCTATTATTACAAGAGGCAAAATAGTACACTTGCTATTTTACCGATCAGATGTCAATCTTTTATTTGGGAAAATAAATTTCCGCCAGTCATCTGGATATGACTATATTGTGATCGTTGATGATCTCTTGTCTTGTTTGAGTACCCTCGGCTGGGGAATTTCTTTGAGAACCCTGGTACTCTGTTGAAGGATCTTTGAATATCTCTTGAGAATGAAAGGTAGCTGGAAGTTCTGATGCCCTTTCAAATGGGAATGAGGAAGATGCATAATCCTCCGATGCACTATCTGACCAAGTCCGGGTGCGGGGATCACACCTTCTGAAGATAGTAATCTGGAACAACCCTGCTGGGGGATAAGACTTCTTTTGAAGAGAAAATCTTTTTGAGGAATTTGCTGAGAAATGCGTTTCTCTTGGGGATTTTCTTCTGATGGGATGATGTCCAGATAATTGGGACATTTCCTGAATGCTATTCCTGTTTTTCCTGGTAAACATCAATCATATTCAAATGCACATGTTCATTCAAAATTATCATTGGGACGTTTACGTATTTAAAACAAAAAAAGTGAAAATAGTGATTTTTGAGCCTAAGCTGCATTGATTTTTTGAAAAAGAGCCATGATAGGCTGGTTAGCACAGGGAGACAACAATCCTAGAAGTAGGAAACTGTCAGAAAGTTTTGGAAAATATTTATAGAGATAAATAGCTATGTGAAAACAATCCAGTCAAGTTTCAACTCTGCTATTGCCAATCTGTCCTCGAGCATCTCATCCCTCACTTGTTGGAAGAAAGTGATTGGACTGATCGGTGTCTTTGAGGTGTTGAATCTTGATGGTGAGTAGGCAGCTGAACGGAACACAGTTGTATGCTTCATTCCCTAACTTTTGCCTAGGCTGCCCTTTCAGGTTTTCAGCCTACCGGGATAGTATTTGTTTAGTCTCTAATTTTTGCCTGGATCGCCCTTTCGGGTTTTCAATCCACCGAGACGCTCATTTTTTTTGCCTAAGTTGCCCTTTCAGGTTTTCAACTTAGCGAGCTGTTTTTTTCTTTTAAAGAGAAGTATTTTTTGACTATGTCAACATTCACAGGATGTGGGAAATCCTCGCCATCCATGGTGGTAAGCAACATGGCGCCGCCGGAGAATATTTTCTTGATTATGAATGGTCCCTCGTAGGTGGGAGTCCATTTGCCTCTGGGATCACCTTGTGGTAAGATGATGCGTTTGACAACCAAGCCACCAGTTTGGTATGCTTGACTTTTGACTTTTTTGTTGAAGGCTTTGATCATACGCTTTTAGTATAGCTGACCATGACAAATAGCTGCAAGCCTTTTCTCATCAATCAAGTTTATCTGGTCCAACCGTGTTTGAATCCAATCGTCTTCGTCTAGATTGGCTTCTTTCATAATCCTTAGGGAAGGAATCTGAACTTCGATTGGAAGAACTGCCTCCATACCATAGACTAAGGAGAATGGAGTTGCCCCTGTTGAAGTACGCGCAGATGTGCGATAACCATGAAGAGCAAAAGGCAACATCTCATGCCAGTCTTTGTAGGTTACTGTCATTTTTTGTATGATTTTCTTGATGTTTTTATTGGCAGCTTCCACCGCGCCGTTCATCTTTGGTCGATATGGAGAAGAATTATGATGTTTGATCTTGAACTGTGTGCAAAGTTCAGTAATCATTCTGTTGTTTAGATTTGTGCCATTGTCCGTGATAATCCGTTCAGGGATGCCGTACCGACAAATGAGATTGTTTTTGATGAACCGGGCCACCACATTCTTGGTAACAGAAGCAAATGAAGCTGCTTCTACCCACTTTGTGAAGTAGTCAATAGCGACCAGGATAAAGCGATGTCCGTTGGAGGCAGTAGGTTTGATTTCTCCAATCATATCAATACCCCACATTGCAAAAGGCCAAGGAGCCGTCAGGACGCTTAATGGAACTGGAGGTACATGTACTTTGTCAGCGTATATCTGGCATTTGTGACATGTTCGGGAGTGATGATGGCAGTCTGTTTCCATGGTAGACCAGTAATAACCTGCTCTCAGGATCTTTTTAGCCATTGTATGTCCACTGGAATGAGTACCGAAGGCACCATTGTGTATTTCTTCCATGATCTGTTCTGCTTCCTTCTTGTTTACACAGCGAAGTAAAGTCGAGTCATGGTTGCGTTTGTATAAGGCTCCATTGCTTAGAAAGAATTTGGCAGCAAATCTCCTTAGAAACTTTCTGTCGTTAATGGATGCCCCTTCAGGGTACTCCTGAGCTTCGAGATATCTTTTTACTTCATGGAACCATGGTTTTTCCTCGGTTCCTTCGGTATTGATCTCATTGCAATAGGATGGTTCATCTTGCCTGTAAATGGTGATCATAGGCGCCTCGTTGTCCCACCTGACTTTGAACATGGATGACATGGTAGCTAAAGCATCAGCTAGTTGATTTTCCTCGCGTGGGATGTGTTCGAAAGTGATTTCTTCGAAGTAAAGAATCAAACTCAGCACATATTCTTTGTAAGGAATTAGATTCGGGTGCTTTGTGTCCCATTCCCCTTTGACTTGGTAGATTACCAAGGCCGAGTCTCCGTAGACTTCTAGGAATTTGATTCTTAGATCGATTGCAGCTTTAAGACCCAGAATACATGCTTCGTATTCGGCTATATTGTTAGTGAAATTGAAGCATAATCTGGCAGTGAACGGTGTGTAACTTCCTGCGGGGGAAATGATCACAGCTCCGATGCCATTGCCAAGTGCATTAGAAGCTCCGTCAAAAACCATAGTCCACCGGGATCCTGGCTCGGGTCCTTCTTCTGGTCCTGGTTGTTTGTAGTCATTGACTAGCATAATGTCTTCGTCTGGGAAGTCAAAGTTCAATGCTTGATAATCATCCACTGCTTGATGAGCCAGATGATCAGCTACCACACTTCCTTTGATTGCTTTTTGTGAAGTGTATTGAATGTCATATTCCGTTAAGATCATTTGCCATCTCGCTATTCTTCCAGAGAGAGCAGGTTTTTCGAACACGTGTTTGATGGGATCCATCTTGGAGATTAGGAAAGTGGTGTGATTTAGCATGTACTGTCTTAGTCGGCGAGCTGCCCAAGCTAAGGCACAACAAGTTTTTTCGAGTAGTGAGTATCTTGTTTCACAATCGGTAAACTTTTTGCTAAGATAGTAGATTGCGTGCTCCTTTCGACCGGATTCGTCATGTTGTCCTAGTACACACCCCATTGAGTCTTCTAACACAGTTAGGTACATTATCAGAGGTCTGCCTTCCACAGGTGGCAACAAGATTGGAGGTTTTTGGAGATATTCTTTGATTTTGTCAAAGGCTAACTGGCATTTGTCATTCCACCTTTCCACTTGATCTTTCTTCAACAGTTTGAAGATCGGCACACAAGTAGTAGTCATGTGGGCAATAAATCGGGCGATGTAATTTAGACGTCCCAAGAATCCTCTGACTTGTTTCTCAGTACGAGGTATAAGCATTTCTTGAATGGCTTTAACCTTGGCGGGATCAACCTCAATACCTTTGCTGCTGACGATGAAACCTAAGAGTTTGCCGGATCTTACTCCAAAGGTACACTTATTTGGGTTCAGTCGCAACTTGTATTTCTTGAGTCTGTCAAACAACTTGTGTAAATGACCCAAATGTTCTTCCTCGGTGTTGGATTTTGCAATCATGTCATCGACATACACCTCTATTTCTTGATGAATCATATCATGAAATAGCGCTACCATTGCACGTTGATAGGTTGCTCCTGCGTTTTTCAGACCAAAGGGCATTACTTTGTAACAAAAGGTTCCCCAGGGTGTTGTGAAGGTTGTTTTTTCCATGTCTTCGGGTGCCATCTTGATTTGATTGTACCCTGAGAATCCGTCCATAAAGGAGAATACCTTGCATTGTGCGGTATTGTCAACCAGTACATCGATGTGTGGTAGAGGGAAATCATCTTTGGGGCTTGCCCGGTTCAGATCTCTGTAGTCCACGCACATTCTGACTTTCCCGTCTTTTTTAGGTACAGGGACGATGTTAGCTATCCAAGGAGGATAACTTACAACTTTTAGGAATCCGGCATTGAACTGTTTTTCAACCTCGTCTTTGATCTTTTTTGACATATCAGGCCTACTCCTTCGTAGTTTCTGTTTGACTGGAGTGCTACCTTCTTTGATTGGCAGGCGATGAACTACAATGTCCTTGTCAAGGCCTGGCATATCCTCATAGGACCAGGCGAATATCTCGACGTAGTCTCGCAGCATTTGAATCAGTCTTTGCTTGACGCTGTGCTCTAAATCAGCCCCTATTTTGACTTCTTTCTTTTCTTCGTTGCTGCCCAAGTTGATGACCTCAATTGGCTCCTCGTGAGGCTGTATGGCCTTGTTTTCTTGTTCTAGCAGCCTTGCAAGTTCTCTTGGCACTTCACAATCTTCCTCACTTTCGTCCTCAGTTTGGTAGATCGGACTTTCAAAGTCATGACGGGCAATAGCAGAATCGTTATTGACTGGATCCAGAGTGTATGTGAATCTGCATGTTAATTATGTGAGTATGTGTGAAGAAAAAAACATAGCTATTTGAAAGCGAAGAAAGAAAGAAAAAGGATCACAAAATTTAAATAAGCAAGCGTCCCATGATTTTATTGAATGCACATGATCATGATATGATAAGCCCTTGTAGAAGGACCAGTGTGCTAAGGCACACGGCTTTCAAGCTCATGGTTCGATTGTTCAGGAACCATTTTTATCTTTGCACAATATTCACAAAGAAAACAAGAAATGGCATTTACTCCTGGACAAAGGAGATCACATCCTCAGCTTTCCAGTTGTTCAATCCACTGTTGTGAGCAGGGAGTATCCAGCTGTTCCAGTTGCAGTTGTCTTTTTCATCTTCCACAGCATTGATTTCATTAGTGGGAAAATGAGCCGGTGATCCTTCGGGATAAGGGATATACTCTGCTGGATACGAGAACCCAGGCTGAGATATCTCTGTTGGCTGAGCGAGATGCTCGATAAGGCCGTCCCATGCAGTCGGGATGATGTTTTGAATAGAGACTTGTGCATCTTGATGAGGAGTGTATGCTGACAGAAAGCAACCCTCGTTATTTGGTATTTCCCTGGCTTCTTCAAGAGCGAAATTGTCATCGTACTGTTCATCCCATCCAGTTGGGACAATGTCCTCCATAGCAATTTGTGAGCTTGGAGGAGCGGAATATTTCACCATATAGTCATATTTGCCGCTGGGTTCTCCTAGCGTGTCCCATACTTCTTTGGGTGGATTTTGATATTGCTCAGTGACGGGACTTGTGAAACTTTCGTCATTTCCAATTTGATCACCCCATCCAGTCGGGGTAAGGTCTTCCATAGCAATATAAGAATTCTGAGGTGCGGCATACTGATAATTATACCCGCCGTTTGGTTCTCCCACAGCATCCCACATTCCCATGGAAATGGGTGGAATCTCATCTGGATATGGCTGAATGATATGGTTCAAGAACACTCCTTCATCTTCAATAGCGTTTACTTCTTGGCTGACGAAGTGTGACATCAATCCTTCAGAACAAGGACTTTGATCATTCTTTTGATTTTCACTATCATAGCCCAGGCCTAGCTTGTCAGACTTGTAGGGTATATCGGGAAGTTGTCCCCATACTGTGCAATCACCCTGTTCAATCATGGCTTTGGCATCTTTGAGAGAAGCCATAGTTGTAGTTGGAGTAGCAGGAATATGCTTGGTGGTAGAGACATCTGGGGAGACCACCTCAAATGATTGGCATGGAGTTTCGATGAATCCGTCCTCCAACTCGACATATTTGGAATTGCTTAGGTGACTTACCACATATTCCTCTTCGCCATAGACTGTGACAATCTTTCCTTTTACTGGATATTTTAACTTCTGATGCAGGGTAGAAGTTACAGCGTTTGCCCCATGTATCCAAGGACGTCCAAGTAAACAGGAGTAGGCTGGGTGAATTTCCATTACGTAAAAGATAGAATCAAAGATCTGAGAACCCACTCTGATTGGGAGATTCACTTTTCCGTATACCGTTCTGGTTGACCCGTCAAAGGCTCTTACCACAACATCACTTGGTTGTAACACAATTCCTTCGAAGTCAAGCTTTTCTAGTACTGTTTTCGGTAACACGTTCAAAGAAGAACCGTTATCTACTAGCACATGAGATAGAGTGGTGCCATTACATTCAATGGAGATATGTAGGGCTTTGTTGTGATTTTTTCCAGCAGGGGTTAGATCCACATCAGAGAAACCGAGACCATTGCTCACGGTTAGATTGGCAACACAATTCTCAAATTGGTCGACTGAGATCTCTTGAGGCACATGCGCAGCTTTCAGGAATTTCATCAGAGCTTTGGCATGAGCTTCTGAATATTTTAGCAGAGATAGCATTGAGATTTTTGAAGCAGTGTGCCCCAGTTGCTCAACAATATTGTAATCACTCTTGCAGATGATTTTCAATATTTCCTCCATTTCTTGCTTTGATGGATCCTCAGCAGTGATCTCCACTGGGGTTTGAATTTGTTCAACTTGTGGCTCTTTGCCTCGAGCGTTGACATTTTGATTAGGAACTGGGACTCGGACTGGACCAGCAGCAACATTTGGAGAAATTTCTGGTGAAAAGATTCTTCCACTTCTCGTGATCTTGCTGGTACCCACAATATTACCCACAGTTGGAGTAGTTAACTTTGCGGTCTCTTCAGTCGAGGTATTCTGCTTAACTCCATGAACGTAAACATTAGTGTCATATCCCCATGGGACAGCTTTGTCTGAGGAGTATGGAAATGGAGTTGGACTAGCAATGACTACTGATGCCACTTTGAGTGTAGCAGAAATTTTGAATGGAGCCTTGGCAGAGATTTTGAATGGTAAGCTGGAGATCACTGAGGCATCCTCTATTCTCATCCCGTTTGTAAAGACTTCGCACAGCACGTCCATAGAAGGGAGCCTCTCAAACATAACGATACGGCGATCCATCCACTTTTGAATTCCCATCCTCATATTTTCACAACCATTGGGCAGGCAGGAGCAGTAAAAGCAGTCGGGGTCACACCCTGGAAAGTAACCAGCTCGGATTAGCTTTCCTTTGACTTCGCAGAGTGGAGTTGATAATTCGTTCACATCATAGATGTAAACAGTGTCCAGGATAGCGTTGACAGTTTTGTCATGCTTTGGCATAGGTGCAGTGATGACATTTGGAGTTTCTGGAGGATCGAACTCAATTTCCCCAGCATCTATCATATCTTGTATTTTATTTTTCAGGGCCCAGCAGTGATCTGCGTCATGTCCTGGACAGTTTGAGTGATAGGCACATGTTGCATCAGGGAGATAATTTGGAGAGGAAGTGTTGACATTCTTTGGAGGACCTCTTAAGGTGATCAGATCTGCTTTTAGCAAGTGCTGCAATGCCTGAGAGATTGGCATGTTGATTCTGGTGAAATTTCTTCTTGGTGCATCTGGTCGATGCGTATATTTTGGCTGTTGATCTTTTTGAGGTGCAGATGCGGAGATCAGAACTGCCCCTACAGATTGATGCTGCTCACTTTTGCGACTTTTCTGAATTTGTGTTGCATTGACCTCATTTCTCCCGCTGATGGGCCTTTTTATAGTACCAGAGGAGGAACCTATTTGAATTTTTCCATTTTGAATGCCACTTTCGACACGTTCTCCGGTCAGTATCAGGTCAGTGAAACCTGATGATGAGCTTCCCAGCAAATGGCTATAGAAAGGGCCAGTTAAAGTGCCCATGAACATGTCAACTAGTTCGCGATCAGATAAGGGTGGTTGAACCCTTCCAGCCATATCTCTCCACTTTTGTGCATATCCTTTGAAACTTTCTTTTGGTCCCATGGACATGCCCCTTAGTTGAGTACGGGTTGGCGCAAGATCAGCATTGTATTGGTACTGTTTGTAAAAAGCAGCAGCTAATTCTTCCCAAGTATGAACCTTGGTATTTTCCAGCTGGTAGTACCACTCGAGTTGTGTACCCGACAGACTTTCTTGGAAGAAGTGAATCCATAATTTGTTATCTGTTGTATGAGGTTGTATCTTCCTCACATAGGATCTCAGATGTAGTTTCGGGCAAGAAACTCCATCATATTTTGCAAAGACAGGAACTTTGAATTTTGGAGGGATAACAACATCCGAGATGAGCCCTAGATCATTGAAATCTAGGCCAGGTATTTTTTGTATCTCCATAGCTTTCATTCGGTCTTCCAGCTGTTGGTATTTTTCATCATCCGGTTCGTCCCCAGAATGATCATTTTCTTCATTTGAAGAGAGAGAGGGTTTAGCAGAACCCTGGTTGCTTTGATTGTCTTCTTGTTCATCATCACCGACTGTTTCAGGGATCGGTGGCTTTTTGAACTTTTTGACTGGGATTTTGATCTTCCTTTTCAGGTGACTCACGCCTACAGATCCTTTGGGCTTCTTTTTCTTCTTGATTATCAGGGCTTTCAGTTCTTGTTGCCCCTTTGCTAGTTCCAGAATTGCCACTTGAACTTGGGCATTCTGTGCTTCGAGATTCTTGATGCTCATTTCAGATTCCATCTCTTCTGACTGAAATAAACAGCGAGGAGATGAGAAATCCGTCATGTGAACCTGTTATGCAATGTGTATGACTGGATGCCATGTGTATGCAATGTATGAAATGTATGTGCAATGTATATGAATGCAATGTATGAAATGTATATGCAATGCATGAAGTGAAATGTGTGTGCAATGTTTCAAGGATCTTAGAGTTTAGATTTGTTAAAGAAGAAACAAACGTTAGTTAATCAATTTATTTCTTTTTTTTTTGCTTCTTTTTTCTTTGCCTCATTTGGGCTTACAAGACAGAAATAAAATAAATGATCCTTCAGGTCTCCCGTGGACGCTTTCTCTTTGCCCCCAGGAATGTGTTGATCTGCTGTTCTTCTTGAAGCTGTCCGGTGAGCTCCAATATCCTTCTCTCATAGTCTTGACAGTATGATTTGAAGGTGTCTCTTTCCTCTTTGAGTTGAACCCAAGATTTTTGCAACTCTTCTAGGTCAGTTGGCATGTCCGGGTGTAGAATAACTTGAGGTTCATATCCTTCGACCTCTGGTTCAATAGTCACAGGTAGAACAGCAGGATATGGCATAAGGAGTTTCTGAGCATGAGTGCGGACCCATCTGAGGTAGGGTTCCATAGGAATAGAATTCCATTGCCCCAGAGTTTTGCTTTCTATTCTATAGACACTGCCCCATGCATGTATGAACCTTCGTCGGTGTCTATGAGAATCACTCTCGTAATCAAACACAATGCCACGGATAATCATGTCATGAGGACCGTTGCTCCTTGCATATCCGAATTGGCGTAGAGCTAAAGAGGGATTGTAAGTGATGCCTCCTTTGATGCCAAGGAGTGGCACATTAGGGTATTCTCCACAATGATCAATGATAGTAATGTCTCTTTGAAAGAAGTTGTTCCACCGGATATCTGAATGAGACAAAGACATAATCCTGCAAGACCATTGCATTCTTTGTTCATTTCTCAACACTGATCGGGGAAGATGAAATGTAAACCACCTAGCCAGTAGTGGTATACAGCACATGAGAGTTCCTCGTTTCTTCATGGTACGAGTGTGTAGAGAATGTAGAATGTCTCCCAGCAATGTTGGTACCGGGTTACGGATTAGGAAAAGGTTGATGATGTGTACACTTATGAACTGATCGGGATTTGGGAATAAAACCAACCCATAGATCAAAAGTGCCATAACTTCCTCAAAAGCTGGATAACTTTTGTTTTCTAGCAGTAGTCGAGCCTTTTCCAACAAGAACTTGGCAAGCAAACCCTTAACTCCACTCTTTGTTTCCCAATTGGACTCGATTTCTGATTTTCGCAGATGTAAAGCAGCAGCAATGACTTTAGGTTTTGGAATCCTTTCTAAACCAGTGAAAGGTAATTGATCTCGAATAGGTAATCCCATTAGTTCAGAGAATTCTTCCAAAGTGGGTACCAACTGGTAATCAGGAAAGGTAAAGCAATGATGTTCAGGGTCAAAGAACTGGAACAGGACCCGTATCATATCTTCTTCAAATTTTGAGGTAACCAAATGGAGCAGGTGACCATGCCTTTCAGTGAATTGAACATTCCTGGGGAATTCTGACACTAAGTCTTTTAGTTCAGATGGTACCGTTGAGATGTTGATTCGGATGTAATCTTTGGTGGCGGGAGCCATTACCTGCAAAAACAAAGGTAAACTCTTTGATCCTTGAAGTGTTTGGTGCAAAAATGATATGCTTATGATGCAAACATGTGGCACACAAAAACAAATCAAACAATAGCCTTAGGTTTAAAGGCTTGCATGGAGCTGATAGGTGATACCCTCCCCACTGAAGTTGAGTTGGTTAAAACCTGTCCTAGAATAGTATTTGGGTTCTATGATCCTTGGAAGTAACATCTCAATACGGCGCTCGAGCGGCCGATCAAAATATTCCTCGAGGATAACTAACTTCGATCAATTTCAAAGCTAGCCACTTAATAGGCCACAAGTCAAGTTCAACTAAAAAGGTTCTAAGACAAATTAGTGTTTAATGATATTTCGGAAGCCTAATATACTCCTTGATCGTTTTCAAGGGACATCAGTATAAACCAAAGTATCGCACTAACGATGACTACCAGATCAACCGTATCGGTACATGCCGTACAGTTTCCTTGGTCTATTGTCATATACTTAAGGTATCTCGAGATTCGGGTTAGAATCTTTCACACAAGCAAAATACCCAAACAAACCTTTGAAAAATGAGCAATCAAGTCAAACAATTGAAAACATCGACCTATTCTCTTAAGGTAACCCCTTTTGAAAACATTTTGTTTTTGAAAGTATCTCCCCAGCAGAGTCGCCAGTTCTGTGGACCTCCGTTTTTTAATCCCGGGCCATACCTTTGTTCTGTAGAGATACGTGAACTGACTCTTTTTTATCGCTTAATGCTTTCGCATTTTGAAAATTCACAGAGTCGCCACCGACCTTTTATTTTATCCAATTAAGGAAAGGTTTATAAAAGAAACAGAAAAAAGACCTTTAAGAAATTCTGGGTAAGGGGGTAGGTTATACAAAGGGAAGGTGTTAGCACCCTTTGTATCCATGGTTATCCATGGGCTCTTAAGTTTGCTTAGCTCACTTGTTTTTCGATCACTTTTCAATTGCTCTGAAATTGCTCATATGTGGTTTCAAATACTTTTGTAAATTGAATTTTGTAATGATCCGTGTGTGGATGTATACAAAATGCTTGTTTATCTTTCGAAAGATGTTTTGAAAAGAACGTTAACTTTGTAATGATCCGTGTTTGGATGTATACAAAGTATTGTCTTTTTTGAAAGTTTTGTTTTGAAAAACAACAGTGTATGAGAATTTTGTTTGTTTTGATTTGAGCAAGCAAACTAGGAGGTCTACCCTGAGTTGTAAGGTCTTTATCCTATTTCCTTTAAAAATCTATCCTTTCACCGGATATAAACGCAAGGTTCGATTTTGTACTCAAAATAGTAGAATTTTGACTTTGATTTTGAAAAGAATGAGAAGGGATTACCTTAAAAGGTGCAAGTGTGATTGTGATTGGATTCAGATATTTTATCTTTGAAGTTAGTGATCTAACGGTTCAATTTTATCTTTGACATACACGCAGTTTATATGCGCGGGAAATTAAAATGCGGAAATGTAAAGTGCGGAAAGTAAATCTACGCTATTACATCGATTGTGCGGGAAATGTAAACTAGCCTATTTACATGAATTTGACATCCTATACATTTATCTAGGAATTTAAATTGCAAGAAAAATAAAAGGCATGTTTTTTGGATTTTTTTATGATTGATTTTAATTATAATTAATGCATGATTAATTAAATTAAAATGAAGAAAAAAGATGAAAATAGATTTAAACCTAGAAATTAAGTTTAAAATATGTACAAAATTATTTGTCAATTAATTTTAAAACAAAACTAATTTTTTTGGAATTTTTGAAATTGATTTGAAATTGATTAAGCTAATTAAAACATAATTATACAAATAATTATACAAATAATTAAAACTTAAAGATAAAATTATTCAAAATATGTACAAAATTAGTTTATAATATATAAACAATATTTTATATAAAGAACAATTTTTTTTATGATTTTTTGATTGGTTAGAATAATTAAAAAGCAAATATATAAATATATACTAATTAATTATGCAAAATATTGAAATTTTAAAGAAAAATAAAATATTTTTATTTCAGAAAATAATATATTATTTTAGAAGTCTAAAAATATTTTTTGTGTATTTTTTGGATTTTTAAAACTATTTTTAATTAATTTAACAAAGAAATTAAAATAAAATAGAAAATAAAAAGGATACTGATCATGTGTGGTTGGATTGAGGGTCCATGATAAGGATTGTTTGATCTGGCGCGTTGGATTGAGGGTCCAGACTTTGAGGCACATGGTACACGTTACACCTGCAAAGCACAGAATCAGAGATAAATTTAAAAACAACACGCGCGCGTCTGAACCAATGGGGGGAAGACACGTCTTCGTCTTCAACCTTCAGACAAGACTTTCAACAGCGCTTTTGCAAAAAAGCGCTATAATAAGTGAACCCTAATTCTGCAAAATAACGAATAGGGGTAAACAAGCAAATAAATTTGGCGCGATGGTACCATTCAACTCGTCTTGTTCCACTGAATGTAACCATGTCTTTAATTTGCTTTAATTTTGGCCCTATTGAAGAACCCTAATTTTGAGCTAAGAAAACCCTAAAATGGTATATGCTACAAACAGCCATTAAAATCCAATTGAAGCTCCAGAAACGACCAGAGCTTCAAACCAAACACAATTATGCATCTACATCTTGTTAAACATGCGTGAGTTATGAGATATAAGTTGGTTTTAGTTTGAACAAACCGTGGCTTATATAGCTCGATTCAATGAGGTTTAAGACTTGGAAATGATTGGAATTGTTTCAGTGAAGCTCAGAGATGGTGTTTGAATGTTTATTTTGTATTGAAATGGACTGAAACTTAAAATTCGAATTTCAAGTTTCTTTGAAAATTACAAGTTGTTACAAGAGTGCTATGTGCTTATGAATGCTACTGAATTCGTCCTCTTCTTGTTACTGAAGTATGATAGTCTATATATAAGCATTGAGTGCTTAGAATTGAAGCTAAGAAGCATCTTAGTTGCCTTTGTGGAATTCTTGCATTTTTTATATTAAAAAGCTTTGAATTATTGACCAAGTCTTCTTGCCTTCAATGCACCTGCCTTGCTCTTCAATTCTCTGCAGAAAGATGAAGATTCCTTGGGTGAGTCATGCTTGGAAGTTAAGCTACCATTTATCCATCCATTTTCCTTTTAATTTTAATCTTAAAATAAGATAAAATCAAGCAAAAAATGAATAAAAATGGTGTGGGCTTAGTCTTGGTCGTGGGAGGCCCATAATAACATGGAAATGATGTTTGAATGCTGAAAACTTGGCCCCATTTTGAAAAAATACATTTTTGAGCAATGTTGATTTCATGCATTTTCCCAAAATTTAGCCAACTTCAACAAGGTGTAAATCCCTCTATTTTTGTCATATGAAGGAGATCTTGCACTTTTTGGAAACCTCAAAGAGTCCTCTAACCAATGTCTTTGGTCTCATGTCAAAATGATTTTTGATGCTCCTTGTGTGTCCTTTTGAAAAAAGTGTCTTTTTGTTGACTTTGAAAATGACCTGTAATGTCTTTGATCATATTTTTCAAATGGTGAATCCAATGACCATGGGATCAATGGCATTTGAAAGATAATTGAATTTCCTTCAAAACAAGCTTTGGTTTGAATTTTTTGGAAGAAGGATGAGAGAGTTATGATCAGTCAAAGTTGAGTTGACTTTTCAGGCAAAAACCCTAATTTTGAATCTTAGGGTTTTGTTGATTTTTGATCTTTCCTTGATGAATTATGATCATCCAATGATCAAATGATGAATCCTTTGACAAAATATGGACTTTGACAAAAAATTTCATTTTTGACTGTCTGTTGACTTTTTTGGTCAAACGGGTCGTCTGTTGACTGTTTGAGCTGCTGACGGTGCGTCTGAGCGAATTGAAGTTTGAAAATTTGTATGATGGTACTTTGAGATATATGGATGTGTATGAAATCCATTTGAGCTCTCAAAAACTTGTTTCTCCCGTAAAAACAAGAAAACCCTAGTCAGGGACTGTTTATGTAGGAGACAGTTAAGCGTACCTGATTTTTGTGCAGTGCTGAGTTTCTGCTAATCGCGTGATATTCAGAAGACTTCTAGCACAAAAATCTTGGAATTTTGAATTGTGAAAGATTGATTTGATTGATGGTACAAAACACTGAGAATTGTACTGCCAGCAGTTTGGCTGTCAACTGACTGTCCAGGTATTGATGTAGCAGTTAGAGTGAAAAATCAACAGTCAAAGTTAATTTTCTTTTTTTGTGTTGTTTTTGTTTTATGTGAAAAATGAAAGTTATTTACATGACTTGTTAAAAAAACACAGACATAATAAATAACTAATATTTACTGTATGCGGGCAAAATTACCGATAATAACCCTGAAAATCATTTAATGCACAGAAATAGGAATATTTGACTGGCAGAAAACACACAAAATATTATCTTAGTAATTAAGCAATATTATGACAAGTAGTACAACATTTAATACCGACAGTACAAATATTACATACTATATTGAACAGTACGACGAATAAACGGTACATTTAAGAAATAAGAAATACGGCAAATTTTAAGAATGACGGTTAATGACCCATGCTATGAACAATAACATGTAGATGATTGGGAGTGCAACCATTGCAGGGTCCACACTCTTCAGGACTATGCAGGCAGAAGAAAGTCATGATCACCGTAGCAATGGTGATGACTGTAAGAAACAACAGTGTCTCTATCCACTTTGCCATTCTTGTCAGGGAAGAAGAGAAAATAGATATGAGGTAGGAATTTGAAAGATGAGTTAGAATTTGATGTGAGATTTTATGGAAGAAAATGAGAGGTATTTATAGAATGGAAAGAAGGATAGAGACGTTGGGGAATGATGTGATTCCGTACAAAAGGAAAATTTGAGTGGAAGTAAGATTTGAAAGAAAGTGGAGATAGTGTTGGGAAAAAGAGAGATTTGATTTTTGAAAAAGAGATTTGAAAAGATTTTTGAAAATAATGGAATATAGTACAAAAATTAGTGGGAAACAAAAGATAATAATGATCTACTTGTTACCAGTACAGTCTGAGTTTCCTGATTCTGCGCCTGCAAAAAGATTTAACTCTGTACCAATTGTGTCAGTACTATTTATCTGTAAATAAATAAATAGCATGTGTGAAGTAATAAACAGTATTTGGCGTTTGCATAAGAATAAATTCAACTGCAAGCCAAATTACTGTATAAGAAAAATTCTAAAAACTAAGTGTTTCATATGTCAGGATATTTGTTGAAATAAAAATCCATGATTATATGAGACTCTTAATTTTCAGATTGGAGTTTTCTTAAAAAAGATGCGGGCAAATTTTGGGGTATAACAGTTGCCCCTATTCAATCTTCTTAAACCTGAAGAGATTGTCTTAAATCTGAAGGTAGAAGATGATTGAATATTTAGATGCCCTGAAAATTTGCACTTACCTTGATCAGAAGAGATGTTGGAAGTTGCATTTGAATGTCGTCTGCGAAATGTTGTTGGCAGATTGGATCATTACCTGAGATGGGCTTTCAGATGCCACCCGGCAATTATGTTGATGGTCTGTTCATCAGAATGAATCCATTGATTATATCTTGATGAAGGATTTGAAAGTCTTTGTGTTGACTGTTTCGGAACCGTCCAAGGTTACCGCTTTAAGTCTTGGAGGATGATTGCTACGGAACTTGTCCAAAGTTTTTCCGCTTTAGATTTTGGAAGTTGATCATTGTGGAACCGTCTGAGGTATCGCTTTAGATCTTGCAACATTAAATCGTTCTGGAACCGTCTGAGGTATCGCTTTAGGTCTGCAATATTAGATCGTTCTGGAACCGTCTGAGGTATCAACTTTGATCTGTGATGCTAGATCGTTCTGGAACCGTCTGAGGTATCGCTTTAGATCTGTGATGCTAGATCGTTTTGGAACCGTCTGAGGTATCGCTTTAGATCTGCAATATTAGATCGTTCTGGAACCGTCTGAGGTATCGCTTTAGATCTGCAATGTTAGATCGTTCTGGAACCGTCTGAGGTATCGCTTTAGATCTTTGATGTTAGATCGTTCTGGAACCGTCTGAGGTATCGCTTTAGATCTGTGATGTCTGTTTTTGAACTGGTAAGTGATCAGAATGAATCTTCGGCTTGATTATATCTGAGAGAACCGTTCATGGAATTCAGGTGAACACTGCATGTGATTGAGAACATCTTTGTTGAAGATATCCGTCTACCTGAAAAATCAAGTTAGTGATATGCAATGTTTATGATGCATGTAAATGTGAGATATTCCCGGAGAAATATGCATGTGATGTTGTGTATGAATATGCGCATGATGCATGATGTATGATGTATGATGTATGATGTATGAATATGATGTATGAATATGAATATGTGATGTATGAATGTGAATATGTGAATGTATGAATGTGATGTCAATCTTTTATTTGGGAAAATAAATTTCCGCCAGTCATCTGGATATGACTATATTGTGATCGTTGATGATCTCTTGTCTTGTTTGAGTACCCTCGGCTGGGGAATTTCTTTGAGAACCCTGGTACTCTGTTGAAGGATCTTTGAATATCTCTTGAGAATGAAAGGTAGCTGGAAGTTCTGATGCCCTTTCAAATGGGAATGAGGAAGATGCATAATCCTCCGATGCACTATCTGACCAAGTCCGGGTGCGGGGATCACACCTTCTGAAGATAGTAATCTGGAACAACCCTGCTGGGGGATAAGACTTCTTTTGAAGAGAAAATCTTTTTGAGGAATTTGCTGAGAAATGCGTTTCTCTTGGGGATTTTCTTCTGATGGGATGATGTCCAGATAATTGGGACATTTCCTGAATGCTATTCCTGTTTTTCCTGGTAAACATCAATCATATTCAAATGCACATGTTCATTCAAAATTATCATTGGGACGTTTACGTATTTAAAACAAAAAAAGTGAGAATAGTGATTTTTGAGCCTAAGCTGCATTGATTTTTTGAAAAAGAGCCATGATAGGCTGGTTAGCACAGGGAGACAACAATCCTAGAAGTAGGAAACTGTCAGAAAGTTTTGGAAAATATTTATAGAGATAAATAGCTATGTGAAAACAATCCAGTCAAGTTTCAACTCTGCTATTGCCAATCTGTCCTCGAGCATCTCATCCCTCACTTGTTGGAAGAAAGTGATTGGACTGATCGGTGTCTTTGAGGTGTTGAATCTTGATGGTGAGTAGGCAGCTGAACGGAACACAGTTGTATGCTTCATTCCCTAACTTTTGCCTAGGCTGCCCTTTCAGGTTTTCAGCCTACCGGGATAGTATTTGTTTAGTCTCTAATTTTTGCCTGGATCGCCCTTTCGGGTTTTCAATCCACCGAGACGCTCATTTTTTTGCCTAAGTTGCCCTTTCAGGTTTTCAACTTAGCGAGCTGTTTTTTTCTTTTTAAGAGAAGTATTTTTTGACTATGTCAACATTCACAGGATGTGGGAAATCCTCGCCATCCATGGTGGTAAGCAACATGGCGCCGCCGGAGAATATTTTCTTGATTATGAATGGTCCCTCGTAGGTGGGAGTCCATTTGCCTCTGGGATCACCTTGTGGTAAGATGATGCGTTTGACAACCAAGCCACCAGTTTGGTATGCTTGACTTTTGACTTTTTTGTTGAAGGCTTTGATCATACGCTTTTGGTATAGCTGACCATGACAAATAGCTGCGAGCCTTTTCTCATCAATCAAGTTTATCTGGTCCAACCGTGTTTGAATCCAATCGTCTTCGTCTAGATTGGCTTCTTTCATAATCCTTAGGGAAGGAATCTGAACTTCAATTGGAAGAACTGCCTCCATACCATAGACTAAGGAGAATGGAGTTGCCCCTGTTGAAGTACGCGCAGATGTGCGATAACCATGAAGAGCAAAAGGCAACATCTCATGCCAGTCTTTGTAGGTTACTGTCATTTTTTGTATGATTTTCTTGATGTTTTTATTGGCAGCTTCCACCGCGCCGTTCATCTTTGGTCGATATGGAGAAGAATTATGATGTTTGATCTTGAACTGTGTGCAAAGTTCAGTAATCATTCTGTTGTTTAGATTTGTGCCATTGTCCGTGATAATCCGTTCAGGGATGCCGTACCGACAAATGAGATTGTTTTTGATGAACCGGGCCACCACATTCTTGGTAACAGAAGCAAATGAAGCTGCTTCTACCCACTTTGTGAAGTAGTCAATAGCGACCAGGATAAAGCGATGTCCGTTGGAGGCAGTAGGTTTGATTTCTCCAATCATATCAATACCCCACATTGCAAAAGGCCAAGGAGCCGTCAGGACGCTTAATGGAACTGGAGGTACATGTACTTTGTCAGCGTATGTCGCACGCTCGCGAAAAATGAACAGAGTCGCCACCAATATATTTATCCCATAAGGGAAAGGAATATCAGAAAACCTAACAAAGGAAGGAACAGGGTCTTGCGACCAGAGAATCAAGGCACGGAAGTCAGTTACGCGAGGGGAAGGTATTAGCACCCCTCGCGCCCATCGTACTCGATGGTATCCACCTATGTTTGTTTCTATCTAAAGGGTGTGTACTATGTCTATGTCTACATGCGGATGAATGCAAAAGAAATACGGGGAAAAGAAGGAAATATTTACAAGTGTGCTCGTTCAAGCCCCGCGACTTGATGCCTACGTATCCTTTTCAGGAATCAGAGCGCCGTAGTTCGGCTCCATAGTTTCTGTTTGTTTTTGTGTTTTTTAGTTGGGCGGCGTTAACGTTCGCGCTCTTGCACAAGGGGACAACCTAGGATGCAACGGAGCGGAAATAACGGTGCCCTTAAGAAAGCGAGAGAAGAGAGAGAGAGTTTGAGTGTTTCGAGGAAATCCCTTAAGCAAGGGAAACTCGAGTTACTCTTTGGTTTGTGTTTTTTAGAGGTTGGGAACTTACGCCTGAACGGAACCCTTAAGCAAGGGAGCCCCAAGCACTCGAACATCCCTTAAGCAAGAAAAGTTACAAGCTTCCATTCCCTTTTTGTTAGTCAAAGTATTTATTAGTCATTTTTTATGAGTTTTCTTGGTATTTTTTATGGGAGTTTATTCAAGTATTTTTAAATGGATTAAAGTTGAAAAGAAAAAGAACTAGCCTAAGAAAACTAGCCTAATATGAATGGGGAATTCTACTTATTATTATCATGGTTTCTACCTAAGGTTAGGATTTAAAAGAAGCATGAAAAATAAAGCGGTAAGTAGCATATTGAAAATAGCATAAGAGCATGAAAAAGAACAAGTAGAAAATATAGCACAAAAGTGAATTAAAAGTACTATTATTTTTATGAGTTTTTATGAAAGAGTGGAATGTCAACATTACCTAAAAATCTACCATTTTTATATGGTTTTTATGAATGAAATGGAATTCTAATTAACCAAAAAAGGAATTAAAAGAGATGGCCTAAACTAATATCATTTTTTATGGATTATTTTCTATGTCAAAAATTGTGTTAAGGTCTAAAAAGATAAGGGAAAAATAGTCATTTTATTGCTAAAAAGAAGTGACAAAGAAAACCTAACTAAAATCTAAAAGAAACAATAATAAAAAGGAAACAGGGGGGTGCAACCCTGAATTGCAGGGTGTAAGGAGTAAGGGCGCAGGGCCAAGGAATGGCCCAATCAATGTCTTTTGTTCAGTTTTTCTTAGTGCCAAAACGGGCCAAGAGGGGGTATGTGGTAGCAACAATGGCAGGCCCAGAATTGTTTATTCTAGCTACCACACGTGGTGGTGAACGGGCCAATGGGGGTGCGGATGAATAGCAATCAGGCCCAAGATAACTTCGTTCAGATCCAGATATTGTTTTTGATCCATTTTATTATCAATCAGGTTAATCATTTATTCAAAAAAATAACAAAAAGCAAATAATGAAAAAAAGAGAAAAAAAGAGAAAAAAAAAGAGAAAAAGGGAAATAACTGAGGGATAATAGAGCTTCGCTTGTGGCGTTTCGAGTCCCTCTCTCAGACTCTCTTCTTCTCTTCTCCCTCTCGCGATTTCCGGCGAGCTTCCCCGCCGTGAACGCCGTCGCGAGCCCTCTTTAATCGCCACCACGTAAACACCAACCCCCACTCATTTCTGATCCTAAGCACGAATCCCTTGTCAATTTCTCCTAAAGGGCGCGCGAACAGCCGGATCGAAGGATCTAAACGCCTAACCCTAATTCTCTCTAATCGTGAAATCAGGAGATGATAATTAAACCGTAGCCTTAAGACACCATCTCAATATACAAACACCATCAGAGAAGGCGTAAGACCGATGAATACGAGGCGAAAAAGAGGTGTTCGGAGACTTACCTACCGGAGCAGTTCCGGTGACTCTTCAAACGGCGCGAATGGAAGGGAAATACCAGAGGCCACCACCTTTTCTTCAGGTAATTTTCTTTTGCTTTCGAGGATGCGTTGTCGCTGCGTATTTCACTTCTTCTCTTTCTACTCTTCTTCTACTCTTGATTTTCTGTGAACTGTCGAGTGAGAACTTGTGAGAGTGTGAATTGCTTGTGGTTGAATGATCGAGAGCTGAGAGACAATCGGAGAGTATGTGAGATTGTTGGTTGAAGGTGTGAGGAGAATGATGCGTTGGTTTTCTGAGTTTTGCTGAAAACGAATCGTGGAGATGAGGGTGAAGAAGAATGGTTATGGTGTATGTGAAGAAAGAGCGTGAGTTTGCAGAGAGGAAGAGAGTGAAAGAGAATGGTGAATGGTATGAGGAATTGTGGAAGGTGAAAAATGGCGTGTGGAGAGAAGATGTGAAGGTGGTGGATGAAGAATGGAGTGAGTGGAAGTGTGTGTTGAATTGTGAAGATGGAGAATGAGTGTGGAGTTTGAATTATGGAGGGAAGGGAGATTATATAGAGATTGAGAGGGAGAGAATCAGTTAGAGGTGAATGGATGAGAGCCCTTAGATTGAGAAAATCTGTTATGAGATGGAGGGTAGAGATTGAGTTGGTTAGAGCTAGCAAGTTAGTTAGGAATTGGTTATTTGTGTTACATGTTGGTTGAAGTCAGTTAGGGTAGTTAGTTACTAACTGTTAGAGGTTGGTTATAGGTAGTTAGAATCTGTTATGGCTGTTTATCATGTGATCAGAAATTTGTAAAAGTTGCTGATCGTTTGTGAAGGTTTTAGTGTTAATGGGTGGCTTTGTATACATGTTAGTTTGGTTTATGTAAGGCTGCATTTATTTGTTGGCAGCATAGAGAGGTTTTGGATAATAGTCTAACTGCTGGCTTTTCTTTGTTTTTGATGCTGAACTGTGTATGGATTTCTGCATTATGATTTTGATGTTGGTTTGAATTGTATTAGTAGCTGTTAAGATAGGTTATGAACTGTTTGAAACTGTTAGTAGAATTTCTGTTTTTCTGTAGTATGTGGTTTGCGAATTGGTTATATGACAGTTAGAAATTAGTTGGTTAGTTTGTTATGAGTCGAAGGGTGGGTTAGAGGTTAATAATGAAGGACTTGTAGCTGAATCGGTTATGTGTGTGGCTGAGCTGAATGCGTGTATTTGGTTTCTTTATGCAGGGTATAGCATGGCATTTGTTGGTGTGTGATAGCTGAACTGATTTTAATTGGAATGATCGGTTTGTTTATTTGATGCAGGCTGCAGTGTGTTTTTGTACATTTCGAAGCCGACTCGGTTTTAACTGCTGGAACTGTGGAGCGTTTGCAGGGATTATATTCTGTTATGGGCTTTTGTTGGAAACTATAGCGTAGTTTCTTGGACAGGTCTGTATGTATTTGATATCATATGTACAATGCTGAATTTTGGCTGTTTGTGTTGAGTTAGAACTAGATGAGAATGGTTGCTGTTAGTTGATGAATCAGAAGCAATTGGGATTAGTAAATGCTTAGTTGACTGTTAGGTATAGATGCTGGGAGTTCTTTTCCATGGCCATAAGCATAATGACTAGAAGGTGGTTAATTTGGTTTTGTTTTTTTTTGACAGAGTTCTTTCACGGGATTGTAACGTTTGTATGGGGCTGACTTGCATTGGCATGGATGTTGCAAGGCTGACTCTTAAGTCATGATGCAGGCTATTGGACCAGTATGACAAACATGGAACAAAGCAAAATTAAGACACGGTGAACATGCAGAACATGCTTGCAAATGGATGGGATCCCCTTCTTTCTTTGTTTTGACTTTTGTAATGGATATGGTTTGAAATGGTATTTGAATTTGTAATGTGATATGGCTTGCAACAGGATGCCTTTTTATGAATGGAATTGAATGAATGGAATAGATGTAACATGATCTTGTGTGATGAGGTCGTAATGATAATAGCTTTGAATTGGGGTTTGGTATTGAATTTGAAACAACACATGATGACATGCCTTGGCTTTGGGTTCAAAAAGTGCAGTTTACTCCTTTTTTGCAATAATCTGAATTACAAAGTCTTCTTTTCCTTTTCTTCTTTTGAATTTGAATATTGAATCTCATAACATCAATGAGATGACAACTCAAGGTGGTTTACTATGTTCTTTGTCCAAAAAGTCGACCATACATGACCGACCTTGACTAAGAATCGACGATTTCGCATATAATCTCCACATGTCTCTTTTCATCAATGTATCAGTGACCACACTTCAATTGAACAACCAGTCATTCTTAATCATAACAAGACCCCCAGGTGCTTAGGGCAATACACCATATATCAAGGCATTACATGCAAACGAAATCCCTCTGATCAAATGCTTTTCAAGAACTGAACCAATCAACACCTTCTTGATCAAACATCGAGCATTCTTTTTATTATTCTTTTTGAGGAAATGAATTCCCTTTTGCCAAGATCTATGTGAAACTCCCACTTGTTTCATGACCCTCGACCCCTGGTAAGATTATTGGTTAATGAATGCATGATGTGTGTTAGATGTCCTAATGGAGATATGCACATGAATGAAAAGCCTAAGCCAGATAAAATTGAAAGGGTAGGACAAATTTGGGGTATGACAGCTGCCCCTATTTAATCATTTTAAACCCGAAGGCGAGATTGGCGCTAGCCTTTCGAGCATTCGAGGTAGAAGAAGATTAAATATCAATGTACCAAAAATTTGTCCTAAAGAGAAGATGGTGTGAGTGTTATTCTTATTTTTGTTTTGATATCTGCTGGGGGAAGAGAAAATTTTGGTTTTCTGGTGGAAGAATTTATGGTATGTAATGGTTGAATGGGAAAAGAAAATAATGATTTGCTGGGGATTGGGAATTGGTTTTACGGTGAGAAATTATGGATGAATGGTGGTTGCCAGGCGAGAACTGACTTCACTGTGAGCGAGGGTTGAAAATGAAAGAAATGATTTGCCAGGGCGAGAACTGGACTTTGAAAAAGTTTGGCGAGGCGGGAATTGGACTTTGAAAAAGTTTGCCAGGGCGAGAACTGGACTTTGAAAAAGTTTGCCAGGGCGAGAACTGGACTTTGAAAAAGTTTGCCAGGGCGAGAACTGGACTTTGAAAAAGTTTGCCAGGGCGAGAACTGGACCTTGAAAAAGTTTGCCAGGGCGAGAACTGGGCTTTGAAAAAGTTTGCCAAGGCGGGAATTGGGCTTTGAAAAAGGTTTGCCAAGGCGGGAATTGGGGTTTGAGGAGATTTGTGATGTAGTAGCAGATATCAATCGGAGTTTGTAAGGACAACTTTTTATGTGGGGAAGTACCGTCGTCTTGATTGAGTGTTGATTTGTATTATCTGGCTTATGCTTTGTATGCATGTTTGAATTTTTCTGTGGCGTAATGCTCCATTTTGATGGATATGCTACGCTTTTGAGGATGCAATGTTATATGCAATGGAAACTATATGCAAAGTGCCAAATAAAGGCATTAGTGATAGAGAAGCAGGCTCATTGGGGTCCGCTGCTTGTTATCTTGAGATACCAATATGAATCAGTGTTTGAAACCCCGCAGCGCAAAAGATCATTGGAAACTGCACTGAGGGTTGAAATGTAGCTTTGTTGAGGAGGAAGTGACTTCATTTGACTTTCCCTACACCTTGAACTGCTTGGGGGTGGTGAGCTTGAGGAGATTCCCTCGATTCACCATACTAAGGGTGAGAGATTCAGATAAGGAGACCCGGTTGGGGAAGTAGGACAACTCCTAGGAGAAATGAACTCCTATGCTTGAGGAATGGAACAAACTCTCGGGAGAAATAAACTCCATGCTTGGGGAGAGACCAAGATTCTAGGAGAAATAAACTCCTATGATTGGGGAGAGACAATACAACTCAAGATTGTGCCCCAAGCGTGGTGAACTACAAAGGAGTTTCCCCCAAGGGATCCTTGGAGAGATTTGTTGAATCTCGACGTAACTGCCCCAGATTGGTTGAACTCAAGAGAGATTCCTCGACTTGATTGCCCCAGATTGACCAACGGTGAATGGATGCCTTAGTTGACAGATTCTGCACACAACTTGCCCTTTGGAGTAATCTGCCTTTGAAGTGAATGGCTCATGGAATCGATCAACTTTTTCTGCAGTTGTTCATTGTTTGGTCTTCCTTGATGTCAAGTATTTATTCACAAGTAAAAGATATTTGTTTTGAAGATGATAATCCTAATGCAATGCTTATGCTAGCTTCGAAATCAAAGTTATTAAAACAACGTTGTGACATTCAGTGTTCGAATTATTTGTCATATCGATATCAACATAAGTGGTAAGCACACGTCTAGGAGTCAGTTTTACACAACTTGCTTTTGAAATAAACCCTGCTTCAATTAGGTCTTTTAAGGGTTGTAACGTGGTCTGGTTCACGGTTTTAGAAAGAAAGGATTTAAGGCTCAAAGTCTAACCTAACCCACCCATTCTTCGTGATGTTCTCCAGTCCTAAGTTCAATTTAACCTGATACGAGCGTTCATCCTTCAAAAAGAGTTTGAAATGATTGAGGGATTAATGGAGTCTTCTTGGACATGGCAGTCACATTACCTTTCGATTTGGTGTCTGATCACACGACTTTGTTCTTTTAATCCTTGTTTTTCGCTTTTGCTTTTCTTTTTGCTTCCCTAACTTTTGCCTGGACAAATTCTTTTGAATTTTATTTTGGCGTCCAGCGGGATGCCCTAATTTTTGCCTAAGTCACTTGTTTCCAAGTTGTTGACTTAGCGGGCTTTTCTTTCTTTTTTATTCACCCCTTTTTTTTTGAACAAGTCGTGTGATCCTGAATCTTTGATTTGCGGGAGGTGATTGTGACTGCCTCATTCTTTTGATTTGATGAAGGATTACCATTGTGGTATTGACTTTCCTCAACCTTTTGAAAGATAACCATTGTTGTATCCTTGGACGGACACTCCTGATGAATTTTGATTGCTCGATCAGGATAATTGAACGCTACCCTGCCCCTGGGTTAAATGTGAGGGTTTTTTCCCTTTTTTTTTGTATAGAAAAGAAACTCCTACTTCAAGGCTCAAAGGGGTTAAAGAGGGTTACACTCCCTTATATCTCCAGTGTTTGGGGGTTAGAAACAATGCCTGTACATCCTCAGCGGGGTTTTATTCAAAAGCACACAATTAGAGATTTTTGCATTTATTATATTTCTCCTTTTGATGTTTTTGCTTAAAACAGAGTTTGATATCGATAGACAGAAATATATGAGTGAACACGAATGGATTGATTCGAAACTAGCATATGCAATGTATTTTTATTTTCATTAAAAACAAACAAGTTTTACATGGAAGTAACATTTAACAAAACAAGGAAAACTACAAATGAGAATGCAGAAATGAATTGATGATTGCCATAGTTGAGGAGGCTTGGCTCCGTCTGGACTTGTTGATCTTGCATACTTTTTGAAATTCTTTCCAAACACTTCAGGTTACTTCAAAAGAAAATTCCAACAAAGTCACCCAAGAGTTGTAAATTTTTGCCTTGCTTTAGGGATTCGAGCAATGCGAGTGATGCAATGCTCAAGATAAGAGTACGTCTTGCTTATCCCTCGTGCGGGAGCCCCAAGCATAGTTGCTAGAGTAGTAATCACCATCAAACATGGAGGAACCTTGCATGGCTGTCAAACTTAGAAAAGCTATATGTTGTGAGGAAAGAATTTGTTGATTCTGGAGACTTTCTGAAATCTAGGCATTTATTCGAGCAAAGGAATTCCATTCACCCATATGTTTCCTTCTTGAAGGGTTATATGCCTCCCATCAATCAACTGTTGTACTTTGGCTTTGAAAGCGTTGCAGTCCTCAGTCGAGTGCCCCATTGATCCAGCGTGATATCCACATTGCACATTAGGGTCATACCCAGGTGGAAACGATTGTGGTGGAGGCTTTAGAGATTTGGGAACCACCAATGAGCTTTGAACTAGATACGGCAAAAGTTTAGTGTATGTCATAGGAATCTGGTCCAGCGGAGCATTTCTTCGTTCCAAATTACTTCTAGGTTGGCGTTGATTCGGATGACCTTGTTGATGTGGAACACATTGCTTTTGTGGCAAATACTGAATCGGTTGTTGTTGGACCATCTGAGGTTGTTGATTGATAGTGGTGGCAAAGGCTTGTGGAATATATTGGCCAGGAGAAACTAGTACCATCTGATAGTTAGGAACCTGCGCCTGAGGATAAGCAGGGATTTCCTCTTTTGCGATCTCAGAAACTGCATTTATTTCACTTTTCTCTTCTTCTGTGAATTCAGAAGCATTGTCCATATCTTGGATTTTACCCATCTTTAAGGCGTTTTCAATTCGTTCTCCTACAACAACCAAACTTGAGAATTCGGAGGAAACGCATCCAATCATCATGTTCAGATAAGGATCTTTCAGGGTATTCATGAACATGTCTACAAGCTCTCGTTCCAAAAGAGGAGGTTGAACTCTGGAAGCTAATTCTCTCCATCTTTGTGCATACTCTTTAAAAGACTCACCAACCTTCTGAGTTAAACTTTGGAGTTGTAGTCTAGTAGGAGCCATGTCACTATTATACTTGTAATGCTTGAGAAAAGCCTCTGCTAGTTCATCCCATGTGCGGATGTGGGTTCGTTCAAGTCGTGTATACCACTCAAGGGATGCCCCACTAAGGCTATCTTGAAAGAAGTGCATGAGGAGCTTGTCATTTTCTGCATACGGAGCCATCTTGTTGCAAAATGCCTTGATGTGACTCATCGGACAAGTGGTACCCTTGTATTTCTCAAAACTGGGGACTTTGAACTTAGCGGAAATCTTGATATCAGGCACTAGGCACAAATCAACAGCGTTTAAACCAGAGGGGCCTCGACCTTCTAAAGCCTTCAATCTTTCTTCCAAGAGATGAAATTTCCTCTCATTTTCCTCAATTGGGAACTTGAAAGCTTCGAGCTCGGAATCATTCTCATGATGTGAATCCTCCTTATTTGGAACTTCCACGGGCACAGGTTTTGATCCTCCATTAGCAACAGTAGTCGGAGTACTATTAGCCAATTTAGCAACACTTTGTCTTAGCTCTTCTTGCCCTTGAACAACAACATGGAGAGTCTCAAAGAGTTGGGTCATCCTCTCCCCCATAGTATCCAAGTCCTTACGAAGTTCAACCTGATTCTGTTCAAGACGGTCCATGATTCTCCTGATTAATCCTTGTATGCTACAGATGTAGGGAAGTCAACTTTGATGATGAAGCAAAAATCTGGATTGAAAGGGACCCCAATAAGCTTCTGATATGGAACCATGAAATGCAATATGATGTGAATGCAATGTTTCATTTCCGAGGAATCCTAAAGTCTTTTCACACATTCTTCTCTTTTATCTTTTTTGAAATCAAAGCTTTATTTTTTATAGAATATCTTTTCTTTTCTTTTTTCCTTCTTTTCTATTTCCTTTTTCTTTTCATTTCTTTTTTGGAAATAGACTTTAGAATTCCTCGCAAATGAAGTGGATAAAGCAATGATGTTATGCAATGCAAAAGTATGGGATCAAGGTCCATATGATCTGAGTAACCATCACACAATCCTCTGAATAACTGATGTGAAGCTTCTGTACAGGCCAAATGTCACAGGATCAAAGGTTCAACGTCTTTTTGAATACCAGAATATCAAGCACCACGAGAACGGACCAAATAAAGATCCGACCTCAAATATGAAGAGCCAAAGGTATGTAGGAGTCAAGGTTTCCTGTCCCACCCCAATCTCACGGGTATGAATTCTAAACACGGACAAGTGGTTCCTAATGGTCACTAGGGTCTACAGTTCCCATGGGGTACAAAGTGTTTGAGGCAGCAAGCGTGCCAGACACAGTGTTCCATGAAAGAACCTCGCCCAGTTGTGGTACCCCATGTCAATCTATGCCATAGCAAGCGCTACGGGAGTCAATATGAGCATCCACGCTAATCCTATGTGTCACTTGGCCTGGGTAGTGGGCCTTTTACCTCACAAAAACCCCCCACCTGCAAAACAGAACAGAAGACCCCAAGGAACACAAAATATAATCCATATGCATGATGTGCAAGCAGAAATAAACATGATATGCAAGCGGAAAATAACATGCAAACATATATACAAGATATAGACATAAAACAAATAAACACCCAATAAAATAAAACAAACAAAGGCTAGGATCGACTTGCTTAGGTATCCCCAGCAGAGTCGCCAGCTGTCGCACGCTCGCGAAAAATGAACAGAGTCGCCACCAATATATTTATCCCATAAGGGAAAGGAATATCAGAAAACCTAACAAAGGAAGGAACAGGGTCTTGCGACCAGAGAATCAAGGCACGGAAGTCAGTTACGCGAGGGGAAGGTATTAGCACCCCTCGCGCCCATCGTACTCGATGGTATCCACCTATGTTTGTTTCTATCTAAAGGGTGTGTACTATGTCTATGTCTACATGCGGATGAATGCAAAAGAAATACGGGGAAAAGAAGGAAATATTTACAAGTGTGCTCGTTCAAGCCCCGCGACTTGATGCCTACGTATCCTTTTCAGGAATCAGAGCGCCGTAGTTCGGCTCCATAGTTTCTGTTTGTTTTTGTGTTTTTTAGTTGGGCGGCGTTAACGTTCGCGCTCTTGCACAAGGGGACAACCTAGGATGCAACGGAGCGGAAATAACGGTGCCCTTAAGAAAGCGAGAGAAGAGAGAGAGAGTTTGAGTGTTTCGAGGAAATCCCTTAAGCAAGGGAAACTCGAGTTACTCTTTGGTTTGTGTTTTTTAGAGGTTGGGAACTTACGCCTGAACGGAACCCTTAAGCAAGGGAGCCCCAAGCACTCGAACATCCCTTAAGCAAGAAAAGTTACAAGCTTCCATTCCCTTTTTGTTAGTCAAAGTATTTATTAGTCATTTTTTATGAGTTTTCTTGGTATTTTTTATGGGAGTTTATTCAAGTATTTTTAAATGGATTAAAGTTGAAAAGAAAAAGAACTAGCCTAAGAAAACTAGCCTAATATGAATGGGGAATTCTACTTATTATTATCATGGTTTCTACCTAAGGTTAGGATTTAAAAGAAGCATGAAAAATAAAGCGGTAAGTAGCATATTGAAAATAGCATAAGAGCATGAAAAAGAACAAGTAGAAAATATAGCACAAAAGTGAATTAAAAGTACTATTATTTTTATGAGTTTTTATGAAAGAGTGGAATGTCAACATTACCTAAAAATCTACCATTTTTATATGGTTTTTATGAATGAAATGGAATTCTAATTAACCAAAAAAGGAATTAAAAGAGATGGCCTAAACTAATATCATTTTTTATGGATTATTTTCTATGTCAAAAATTGTGTTAAGGTCTAAAAAGATAAGGGAAAAATAGTCATTTTATTGCTAAAAAGAAGTGACAAAGAAAACCTAACTAAAATCTAAAAGAAACAATAATAAAAAGGAAACAGGGGGGTGCAACCCTGAATTGCAGGGTGTAAGGAGTAAGGGCGCAGGGCCAAGGAATGGCCCAATCAATGTCTTTTGTTCAGTTTTTCTTAGTGCCAAAACGGGCCAAGAGGGGGTATGTGGTAGCAACAATGGCAGGCCCAGAATTGTTTATTCTAGCTACCACACGTGGTGGTGAACGGGCCAATGGGGGTGCGGATGAATAGCAATCAGGCCCAAGATAACTTCGTTCAGATCCAGATATTGTTTTTGATCCATTTTATTATCAATCAGGTTAATCATTTATTCAAAAAAATAACAAAAAGCAAATAATGAAAAAAAGAGAAAAAAAGAGAAAAAAAAAGAGAAAAAGGGAAATAACTGAGGGATAATAGAGCTTCGCTTGTGGCGTTTCGAGTCCCTCTCTCAGACTCTCTTCTTCTCTTCTCCCTCTCGCGATTTCCGGCGAGCTTCCCCGCCGTGAACGCCGTCGCGAGCCCTCTTTAATCGCCACCACGTAAACACCAACCCCCACTCATTTCTGATCCTAAGCACGAATCCCTTGTCAATTTCTCCTAAAGGGCGCGCGAACAGCCGGATCGAAGGATCTAAACGCCTAACCCTAATTCTCTCTAATCGTGAAATCAGGAGATGATAATTAAACCGTAGCCTTAAGACACCATCTCAATATACAAACACCATCAGAGAAGGCGTAAGACCGATGAATACGAGGCGAAAAAGAGGTGTTCGGAGACTTACCTACCGGAGCAGTTCCGGTGACTCTTCAAACGGCGCGAATGGAAGGGAAATACCAGAGGCCACCACCTTTTCTTCAGGTAATTTTCTTTTGCTTTCGAGGATGCGTTGTCGCTGCGTATTTCACTTCTTCTCTTTCTACTCTTCTTCTACTCTTGATTTTCTGTGAACTGTCGAGTGAGAACTTGTGAGAGTGTGAATTGCTTGTGGTTGAATGATCGAGAGCTGAGAGACAATCGGAGAGTATGTGAGATTGTTGGTTGAAGGTGTGAGGAGAATGATGCGTTGGTTTTCTGAGTTTTGCTGAAAACGAATCGTGGAGATGAGGGTGAAGAAGAATGGTTATGGTGTATGTGAAGAAAGAGCGTGAGTTTGCAGAGAGGAAGAGAGTGAAAGAGAATGGTGAATGGTATGAGGAATTGTGGAAGGTGAAAAATGGCGTGTGGAGAGAAGATGTGAAGGTGGTGGATGAAGAATGGAGTGAGTGGAAGTGTGTGTTGAATTGTGAAGATGGAGAATGAGTGTGGAGTTTGAATTATGGAGGGAAGGGAGATTATATAGAGATTGAGAGGGAGAGAATCAGTTAGAGGTGAATGGATGAGAGCCCTTAGATTGAGAAAATCTGTTATGAGATGGAGGGTAGAGATTGAGTTGGTTAGAGCTAGCAAGTTAGTTAGGAATTGGTTATTTGTGTTACATGTTGGTTGAAGTCAGTTAGGGTAGTTAGTTACTAACTGTTAGAGGTTGGTTATAGGTAGTTAGAATCTGTTATGGCTGTTTATCATGTGATCAGAAATTTGTAAAAGTTGCTGATCGTTTGTGAAGGTTTTAGTGTTAATGGGTGGCTTTGTATACATGTTAGTTTGGTTTATGTAAGGCTGCATTTATTTGTTGGCAGCATAGAGAGGTTTTGGATAATAGTCTAACTGCTGGCTTTTCTTTGTTTTTGATGCTGAACTGTGTATGGATTTCTGCATTATGATTTTGATGTTGGTTTGAATTGTATTAGTAGCTGTTAAGATAGGTTATGAACTGTTTGAAACTGTTAGTAGAATTTCTGTTTTTCTGTAGTATGTGGTTTGCGAATTGGTTATATGACAGTTAGAAATTAGTTGGTTAGTTTGTTATGAGTCGAAGGGTGGGTTAGAGGTTAATAATGAAGGACTTGTAGCTGAATCGGTTATGTGTGTGGCTGAGCTGAATGCGTGTATTTGGTTTCTTTATGCAGGGTATAGCATGGCATTTGTTGGTGTGTGATAGCTGAACTGATTTTAATTGGAATGATCGGTTTGTTTATTTGATGCAGGCTGCAGTGTGTTTTTGTACATTTCGAAGCCGACTCGGTTTTAACTGCTGGAACTGTGGAGCGTTTGCAGGGATTATATTCTGTTATGGGCTTTTGTTGGAAACTATAGCGTAGTTTCTTGGACAGGTCTGTATGTATTTGATATCATATGTACAATGCTGAATTTTGGCTGTTTGTGTTGAGTTAGAACTAGATGAGAATGGTTGCTGTTAGTTGATGAATCAGAAGCAATTGGGATTAGTAAATGCTTAGTTGACTGTTAGGTATAGATGCTGGGAGTTCTTTTCCATGGCCATAAGCATAATGACTAGAAGGTGGTTAATTTGGTTTTGTTTTTTTTGACAGAGTTCTTTCACGGGATTGTAACGTTTGTATGGGGCTGACTTGCATTGGCATGGATGTTGCAAGGCTGACTCTTAAGTCATGATGCAGGCTATTGGACCAGTATGACAAACATGGAACAAAGCAAAATTAAGACACGGTGAACATGCAGAACATGCTTGCAAATGGATGGGATCCCCTTCTTTCTTTGTTTTGACTTTTGTAATGGATATGGTTTGAAATGGTATTTGAATTTGTAATGTGATATGGCTTGCAACAGGATGCCTTTTTATGAATGGAATTGAATGAATGGAATAGATGTAACATGATCTTGTGTGATGAGGTCGTAATGATAATAGCTTTGAATTGGGGTTTGGTATTGAATTTGAAACAACACATGATGACATGCCTTGGCTTTGGGTTCAAAAAGTGCAGTTTACTCCTTTTTTGCAATAATCTGAATTACAAAGTCTTCTTTTCCTTTTCTTCTTTTGAATTTGAATATTGAATCTCATAACATCAATGAGATGACAACTCAAGGTGGTTTACTATGTTCTTTGTCCAAAAAGTCGACCATACATGACCGACCTTGACTAAGAATCGACGATTTCGCATATAATCTCCACATGTCTCTTTTCATCAATGTATCAGTGACCACACTTCAATTGAACAACCAGTCATTCTTAATCATAACAAGACCCCTAGGTGCTTAGGGCAATACACCATATATCAAGGCATTACATGCAAACGAAATCCCTCTGATCAAATGCTTTTCAAGAACTGAACCAATCAACACCTTCTTGATCAAACATCGAGCATTCTTTTTATTATTCTTTTTGAGGAAATGAATTCCCTTTTGCCAAGATCTATGTGAAACTCCCACTTGTTTCATGACCCTCGACCCCTGGTAAGATTATTGGTTAATGAATGCATGATGTGTGTTAGATGTCCTAATGGAGATATGCACATGAATGAAAAGCCTAAGCCAGATAAAATTGAAAGGGTAGGACAAATTTGGGGTATGACAGCGTATATCTGGCATTTGTGACATGTTCGGGAGTGATGATGGCAGTCTGTTTCCATGGTAGACCAGTAATAACCTGCTCTCAGGATCTTTTTAGCCATTGTATGTCCACTGGAATGAGTACCGAAGGCACCATTGTGTATTTCTTCCATGATCTGTTCTGCTTCCTTCTTGTTTACACAGCGAAGTAAAGTCGAGTCATGGTTGCGTTTGTATAAGGCTCCATTGCTTAGAAAGAATTTGGCAGCAAATCTCCTTAGAAACTTTCTGTCGTTAATGGATGCCCCTTCAGGGTACTCCTGAGCTTCGAGATATCTTTTTACTTCATGGAACCATGGTTTTTCCTTGGTTCCTTCGGTATTGATCTCATTGCAATAGGATGGTTCATCTTGCCTGTAAATGGTGATCATAGGCGCCTCGTTGTCCCACCTGACTTTGAACATGGATGACATGGTAGCTAAAGCATCAGCTAGTTGATTTTCCTCGCGTGGGATGTGTTCGAAAGTGATTTCTTCGAAGTAAAGAATCAAACTCAGCACATATTCTTTGTAAGGAATTAGATTCGGGTGCTTTGTGTCCCATTCCCCTTTGACTTGGTAGATTACCAAGGCCGAGTCTCCGTAGACTTCTAGGAATTTGATTCTTAGATCGATTGCAGCTTTAAGACCCAGAATACATGCTTCGTATTCGGCTATATTGTTAGTGCAATTGAAGCATAATCTGGCAGTGAACGGTGTGTAACTTCCTGCGGGGGAAATGATCACAGCTCCGATGCCATTGCCAAGTGCATTAGAAGCTCCGTCAAAAACCATAGTCCACCGGGATCCTGGCTCGGGTCCTTCTTCTGGTCCTGGTTGTTTGTAGTCATTGACTAGCATAATGTCTTCGTCTGGGAAGTCAAAGTTCAATGCTTGATAATCATCCACTGCTTGATGAGCCAGATGATCAGCTACCACACTTCCTTTGATTGCTTTTTGTGAAGTGTATTGAATGTCATATTCCGTTAAGATCATTTTCCATCTCGCTATTCTTCCAGAGAGAGCAGGTTTTTCGAACACGTATTTGATGGGATCCATCTTGGAGATTAGGAAAGTGGTGTGATTTAGCATGTACTGTCTTAGTCGGCGAGCTGCCCAAGCTAAGGCACAATAAGTTTTTTCGAGTAGTGAGTATCTTGTTTCACAATCGGTAAACTTTTTGCTAAGATAGTAGATTGCGTGCTCCTTTCGACCGGATTCGTCATGTTGTCCTAGTACACACCCCATTGAGTCTTCTAACACAGTTAGGTACATTATCAGAGGTCTGCCTTCCACAGGTGGCAACAAGATTGGAGGTTTTTGGAGATATTCTTTGATTTTGTCAAAGGCTAACTGGCATTTGTCATTCCACCTTTCCACTTGATCTTTCTTCAACAGTTTGAAGATCGGCACACAAGTAGTAGTCATGTGGGCAATAAATCGGGCGATGTAATTTAGACGTCCCAAGAATCCTCTGACTTGTTTCTCAGTACGAGGTATAGGCATTTCTTGAATGGCTTTAACCTTGGCGGGATCAACCTCAATACCTTTGCTGCTGACGATGAAACCTAAGAGTTTGCCGGATCTTACTCCAAAGGTACACTTATTTGGGTTCAGTCGCAACTTGTATTTCTTGAGTCTGTCAAACAACTTGTGTAAATGACCCAAATGTTCTTCCTCGGTGTTGGATTTTGCAATCATGTCATCGACATACACCTCTATTTCTTGATGAATCATATCATGAAATAGCGCTACCATTGCACGTTGATAGGTTGCTCCTGCGTTTTTCAGACCAAAGGGCATTACTTTGTAACAAAAGGTTCCCCAGGGTGTTGTGAAGGTTGTTTTTTCCATGTCTTCGGGTGCCATCTTGATTTGATTGTACCCTGAGAATCCGTCCATAAAGGAGAATACCTTGCATTGTGGGGTATTGTCAACCAGTACATCGATGTGTGGTAGAGGGAAATCATCTTTGGGGCTTGCCCGGTTCAGATCTCTGTAGTCCACGCACATTCTGACTTTCCCGTCTTTTTTAGGTACAGGGACGATGTTAGCTATCCAAGGAGGATAACTTACAACTTTTAGGAATCCGGCATTGAACTGTTTTTCAACCTCGTCTTTGATCTTTTTTGACATATCAGGCCTACTCCTTCGTAGTTTCTGTTTGACTGGAGTGCTACCTTCTTTGATTGGCAGGCGATGAACTACAATGTCCTTGTCAAGGCCTGGCATATCCTCATAGGACCAGGCGAATATCTCGACGTAGTCTCGCAGCATTTGAATCAGTCTTTGCTTGACGCTGTGCTCTAAATCAGCCCCTATTTTGACTTCTTTCTTTTCTTCGTTGCTGCCCAAGTTGATGACCTCAATTGGCTCCTCGTGAGGCTGTATGGCCTTGTTTTCTTGTTCTAGCAGCCTTGCAAGTTCTCTTGGCACTTCACAATCTTCCTCACTTTCGTCCTCAGTTTGGTAGATCGGACTTTCAAAGTCATGACGGGCAATAGCAGAATCGTTATTGACTGGATCCAGAGTGTATGTGAATCTGCATGTTAATTATGTGAGTATGTGTGAAGAAAAAAACATAGCTATTTGAAAGCGAAGAAAGAAAGAAAAAGGATCACAAAATTTAAATATGCAAGCGTCCCATGATTTTATTGAATGCACATGATCATGATATGATAAGCCCTTGTAGAAGGACCAGTGTGCTAAGGCACACGGCTTTCAAGCTCATGGTTCGATTGTTCAGGAACCATTTTTATCTTTGCACAATATTCACAAAGAAAACAAGAAATGGCATTTACTCCTGGACAAAGGAGATCACATCCTCAGCTTTCCAGTTGTTCAATCCACTGTTGTGAGCAGGGAGTATCCAGCTGTTCCAGTTGCAGTTGTCTTTTTCATCTTCCACAGCATTGATTTCATTAGTGGGAAAATGAGCCGGTGATCCTTCGGGATAAGGGATATACTCTGCTGGATACGAGAACCCAGGCTGAGATATCTCTGTTGGCTGAGCGAGATGCTCGATAAGGCCGTCCCATGCAGTCGGGATGATGTTTTGAATAGAGACTTGTGCATCTTGATGAGGAGTGTATGCTGACAGAAAGCAACCCTCGTTATTTGGTATTTCCCTGGCTTCTTCAAGAGCGAAATTGTCATCGTACTGTTCATCCCATCCAGTTGGGACAATGTCCTCCATAGCAATTTGTGAGCTTGGAGGAGCGGAATATTTCACCATATAGTCATATTTGCCGCTGGGTTCTCCTAGCGTGTCCCATACTTCTTTGGGTGGATTTTGATATTGCTCAGTGACGGGACTTGTGAAACTTTCGTCATTTCCAATTTGATCACCCCATCCAGTCGGGGTAAGGTCTTCCATAGCAATATAAGAATTCTGAGGTGCGGCATACTGATAATTATACCCGCCGTTTGGTTCTCCCACAGCATCCCACATTCCCATGGAAATGGGTGGAATCTCATCTGGATATGGCTGAATGATATGGTTCAAGAACACTCCTTCATCTTCAATAGCGTTTACTTCTTGGCTGACGAAGTGTGACATCAATCCTTCAGAACAAGGACTTTGATCATTCTTTTGATTTTCACTATCATAGCCCAGGCCTAGCTTGTCAGACTTGTAGGGTATATCGGGAAGTTGTCCCCATACTGTGCAATCACCCTGTTCAATCATGGCTTTGGCATCTTTGAGAGAAGCCATAGTTGTAGTTGGAGTAGCAGGAATATGCTTGGTGGTAGAGACATCTGGGGAGACCACCTCAAATGATTGGCATGGAGTTTCGATGAATTCGTCCTCCAACTCGACATATTTGGAATTTCTTAGGTGACTTACCACATATTCCTCTTCGCCATAGACTGTGACAATCTTTCCTTTTACTGGATATTTTAACTTCTGATGCAGGGTAGAAGTTACAGCGTTTGCCCCATGTATCCAAGGACGTCCAAGTAAACAGGAGTAGGCTGGGTGAATTTCCATTACGTAAAAGATAGAATCAAAGATCTGAGAACCCACTCTGATTGGGAGATTCACTTTTCCGTATACCGTTCTGGTTGACCCGTCAAAGGCTCTTACCACAACATCACTTGGTTGTAACACAATTCCTTCGAAGTCAAGCTTTTCTAGTACTGTTTTCGGTAACACGTTCAAAGAAGAACCGTTATCTACTAGCACATGAGATAGAGTGGTGCCATTACATTCAATGGAGATATGTAGGGCTTTGTTGTGATTTTTTCCAGCAGGGGTTAGATCCACATCAGAGAAACCGAGACCATTGCTCACGGTTAGATTGGCAACACAATTCTCAAATTGGTCGACTGAGATCTCTTGAGGCACATGCGCAGCTTTCAGGAATTTCATCAGAGCTTTGGCATGAGCTTCTGAATATTTTAGCAGAGATAGCATTGAGATTTTTGAAGCAGTGTGCCCCAGTTGCTCAACAATATTGTAATCACTCTTGCAGATGATTTTCAATATTTCCTCCATTTCTTGCTTTGATGGATCCTCAGCAGTGATCTCCACTGGGGTTTGAATTTGTTCAACTTGTGGCTCTTTGCCTCGAGCGTTGACATTTTGATTAGGAACTGGGACTCGGACTGGACCAGCAGCAACATTTGGAGAAATTTCTGGTGAAAAGATTCTTCCACTTCTCGTGATCTTGCTGGTACCCACAATATTACCCACAGTTGGAGTAGTTAACTTTGCGGTCTCTTCAGTCGAGGTATTCTGCTTAACTCCATGAACGTAAACATTAGTGTCATATCCCCATGGGACAGCTTTGTCTGAGGAGTATGTAAATGGAGTTGGACTAGCAATGACTACTGATGCCACTTTGAGTGTAGCAGAAATTTTGAATGGAGCCTTGGCAGAGATTTTGAATGGTAAGCTGGAGATCACTGAGGCATCCTCTATTCTCATCCCGTTTGTAAAGACTTCACACAGCACGTCCATAGAAGGGAGCCTCTCAAACATAACGATACGGCGATCCATCCACTTTTGAATTCCCATCCTCATATTTTCACAACCATTGGGCAGGCAGGAGCAGTAAAAGCAGTCGGGGTCACACCCTGGAAAGTAACCAGCTCGGATTAGCTTTCCTTTGACTTCGCAAAGTGGAGTTGATAATTCGTTCACATCATAGATGTAAACAGTGTCCAGGATAGCGTTGACAGTTTTGTCATGCTTTGGCATAGGTGCAGTGATGACATTTGGAGTTTCTGGAGGATCGAACTCAATTTCCCCAGCATCTATCATATCTTGTATTTTATTTTTCAGGGCCCAGCAGTGATCTGCGTCATGTCCTGGACAGTTTGAGTGATAGGCACATGTTGCATCAGGGAGATAATTTGGAGAGGAAGTGTTGACATTCTTTGGAGGACCTCTTAAGTTGATCAGATCTGCTTTTAGCAAGTGCTGCAATGCCTGAGAGATTGGCATGTTGATTCTGGTGAAATTTCTTCTTGGTGCATCTGGTCGATGCGTATATTTTGGATGTTGATCTTTTTGAGGTGCAGATGCGGAGATCAGAACTGCCCCTACAGATTGATGCTGCTCACTTTTGCGACTTTTCTGAATTTGTGTTGCATTGACCTCATTTCTCCCGCTGATGGGCCTTTTTATAGTACCAGAGGAGGAACCTATTTGAATTTTTCCATTTTGAATGCCACTTTCGACACGTTCTCCGGTCAGTATCAGGTCAGTGAAACCTGATGATGAGCTTCCCAGCAAATGGCTATAGAAAAGGCCAGTTAAAGTGCCCATGAACATGTCAACTAGTTCACGATCAGATAAGGGTGGTTGAACCCTTCCAGCCATATCTCTCCACTTTTGTGCATATCCTTTGAAACTTTCTTTTGGTCCCATGGACATGCCCCTTAGTTGAGTACGGGTTGGCGCAAGATCAGCATTGTATTGGTACTGTTTGTAAAAAGCAGCAGCTAATTCTTCCCAAGTATGAACCTTGGTATTTTCCAGCTGGTAGTACCACTCGAGTTGTGTACCCGACAGACTTTCTTGGAAGAAGTGAATCCATAATTTGTTATCTGTTGTATGAGGTTGTATCTTCCTCACATAGGATCTCAGATGTAGTTTCGGGCAAGAAACTCCATCATATTTTGCAAAGACAGGAACTTTGAATTTTGGAGGGATAACAACATCCGAGATGAGCCCTAGATCATTGAAATCTAGGCCAGGTATTTTTTGTATCTCCATAGCTTTCATTCGGTCTTCCAGCTGTTGGTATTTTTCATCATCCGGTTCGTCCCCAGAATGATCATTTTCTTCATTTGAAGAGAGAGAGGGTTTAGCAGAACCCTGGTTGCTTTGATTGTCTTCTTGTTCATCATCACCGACTGTTTCAGGGATCGGTGGCTTTTTGAACTTTTTGACTGGGATTTTGATCTTCCTTTTCAGGTGACTCACGCCTACAGATCCTTTGGGCTTCTTTTTCTTCTTGATTATCAGGGCTTTCAGTTCTTTTTGCCCCTTTGCTAGTTCCAGAATTGCCACTTGAACTTGGGCATTCTGTGCTTCGAGATTCTTGATGCTCATTTCAGATTCCATCTCTTCTGACTGAAATAAACAGCGAGGAGATGAGAAATCCGTCATGTGAACCTGTTATGCAATGTGTATGACTGGATGCCATGTGTATGCAATGTATGAAATGTATGTGCAATGTATATGAATGCAATGTATGAAATGTATATGCAATGCATGAAGTGAAATGTGTGTGCAATGTTTCAAGGATCTTAGAGTTTAGATTTGTTAAAGAAGAAACAAACGTTAGTTAATCAATTTATTTCTTTTTTTTTGCTTCTTTTTTCTTTGCCTCATTTGGGCTTACAAGACAGAAATAAAATAAATGATCCTTCAGGTCTCCCGTGGACGCTTTCTCTTTGCCCCCAGGAATGTGTTGATCTGCTGTTCTTCTTGAAGCTGTCCGGTGAGCTCCAATATCCTTCTCTCATAGTCTTGACAGTATGATTTGAAGGTGTCTCTTTCCTCTTTGAGTTGAACCCAAGATTTTTGCAACTCTTCTAGGTCAGTTGGCATGTCCGGGTGTAGAATAACTTGAGGTTCATATCCTTCGACCTCTGGTTCAATAGTCACAGGTAGAACAGCAGGATATGGCATAAGGAGTTTCTGAGCATGAGTGCGGACCCATCTGAGGTAGGGTTCCATAGGAATAGAATTCCATTGCCCCAGAGTTTTGCTTTCTATTCTATAGACACTGCCCCATGCATGTATGAACCTTCGTCGGTGTCTATGAGAATCACTCTCGTAATCAAACACAATGCCACGGATAATCATGTCATGAGGACCGTTGCTCCTTGCATATCCGAATTGGCGTAGAGCTAAAGAGGGATTGTAAGTGATGCCTCCTTTGATGCCAAGGAGTGGCACATTAGGGTATTCTCCACAATGATCAATGATAGTAATGTCTCTTTGAAAGAAGTTGTTCCACCGGATATCTGAATGAGACAAAGACATAATCCTGCAAGACCATTGCATTCTTTGTTCATTTCTCAACACTGATCGGGGAAGATGAAATGTAAACCACCTAGCCAGTAGTGGTATACAGCACATGAGAGTTCCTCGTTTCTTCATGGTACGAGTGTGTAGAGAATGTAGAATGTCTCCCAGCAATGTTGGTACCGAGTTACGGATTAGGAAAAGGTTGATGATGTGTACACTTATGAACTGATCGGGATTTGGGAATAAAACCAACCCATAGATCAAAAGTGCCATAACTTCCTCAAAAGCTGGATAACTTTTGTTTTCTAGCAGTAGTCGAGCCTTTTCCAACAAGAACTTGGCAAGCAAACCCTTAACTCCACTCTTTGTTTCCCAATTGGACTCGATTTCTGATTTTCGCAGATGTAAAGCAGCAGCAATGACTTTAGGTTTTGGAATCCTTTCTAAACCAGTGAAAGGTAATTGATCTCGAATAGGTAATCCCATTAGTTCAGAGAATTCTTCCAAAGTTGGTACCAACTGGTAATCAGGAAAGGTAAAGCAATGATGTTCAGGGTCAAAGAACTGGAACAGGACCCGTATCATATCTTCTTCAAATTTTGAGGTAACCAAATGGAGCAGGTGACCATGCCTTTCAGTGAATTGAACATTCCTGGGGAATTCTGACACTAAGTCTTTTAGTTCAGATGGTACCGTTGAGATGTTGATTCGGATGTAATCTTTGGTGGCGGGAGCCATTACCTGCAAAAACAAAGGTAAACTCTTTGATCCTTGAAGTGTTTGGTGCAAAAATGATATGCTTATGATGCAAACATGTGGCACACAAAAACAAATCAAACAATAGCCTTAGGTTTAAAGGCTTGCATGGAGCTGATAGGTGATACCCTGTCCTAGAATAGTATTTGGGTTCTATGATCCTTGGAAGTAACATCTCAATACGGCGCTCGAGCGGCCGATCAAAATATTCCTCGAGGATAACTAACTTCGATCAATTTCAAAGCTAGCCACTTAATAGGCCACAAGTCAAGTTCAACTAAAAAGGTTCTAAGACAAATTAGTGTTTAATGATATTTCGGAAGCCTAATATACTCCTTGATCATTTTCAAGGGACATCAGTATAAACCAAAGTATCGCACTAACGATGACTACCAGATCAACCGTATCGGTACATGTCGTACAGTTTCCTTGGTCTATTGTCATATACTTAAGGTATCTCGAGATTCGGGTTAGAATCTTTCACACAAGCAAAATACCCAAACAAACCTTTGAAAAATGAGCAATCAAGTCAAACAATTGAAAACATCGACCTATTCTCTTAAGGTAACCCCTTTTGAAAACATTTTGTTTTTGAAAGTATCTCCCCAGCAGAGTCGCCAGTTCTGTGGACCTCCGTTTTTTAATCCCGGGCCATACCTCTGTTCTGTAGAGATACGTGAACTGACTCTTTTTTATCGCTTAATGCTTTCGCATTTTGAAAATTCACAGAGTCGCCACCGACCTTTTATTTTATCCAATTAAGGAAAGGTTTATAAAAGAAACAGAAAAAAGACCTTTAAGAAATTCTGGGTAAGGGGGTAGGTTATACAAAGGGAAGGTGTTAGCACCCTTTGTATCCATGGTTATCCATGGGCTCTTAAGTTTGCTTAGCTCACTTGTTTTTCGATCACTTTTCAATTGCTCTGAAATTGCTCATATGTGGTTTCAAATACTTTTGTAAATTGAATTTTGTAATGATCCGTGTGTGGATGTATACAAAATGCTTGTTTATCTTTCGAAAGATGTTTTGAAAAGAACGTTAACTTTGTAATGATCCGTGTTTGGATGTATACAAAGTATTGTCTTTTTTGAAAGTTTTGTTTTGAAAAACAACAGTGTATGAGAATTTTGTTTGTTTTGATTTGAGCAAGCAAACTAGGAGGTCTACCCTGAGTTGTAAGGTCTTTATCCTATTTCCTTTAAAAATCTATCCTTTCACCGGATATAAACGCAAGGTTCGATTTTGTACTCAAAATAGTAGAATTTTGACTTTGATTTTGAAAAGAATGAGAAGGGATTACCTTAAAAGGTGCAAGTGTGATTGTGATTGGATTCAGATATTTTATCTTTGAAGTTAGTGATCTAACGGTTCAATTTTATCTTTGACATACACGCAGTTTATATGCGCGGGAAATTAAAATGCGGAAATGTAAAGTGCGGAAAGTAAATCTACGCTATTACATCGATTGTGCGGGAAATGTAAACTAGCCTATTTACATGAATTTGACATCCTATACATTTATCTAGGAATTTAAATTGCAAGAAAAATAAAAGGCATGTTTTTTGGATTTTTTTATGATTGATTTTAATTATAATTAATGCATGATTAATTAAATTAAAATGAAGAAAAAAGATGAAAATAGATTTAAACCTAGAAATTAAGTTTAAAATATGTACAAAATTATTTGTCAATTAATTTTAAAACAAAACTAATTTTTTTGGAATTTTTGAAATTGATTAAGCTAATTAAAACATAATTATACAAATAATTATACAAATAATTAAAACTTAAAGATAAAATTATTCAAAATATGTACAAAATTAGTTTATAATATATAAACAATATTTTATATAAAGAACAATTTTTTTTATGATTTTTTGATTGGTTAGAATAATTAAAAAGCAAATATATAAATATATACTAATTAATTATGCAAAATATTGAAATTTTAAAGAAAAATAAAATATTTTTATTTCAGAAAATAATATATTATTTTAGAAGTCTAAAAATATTTTTTGTGTATTTTTTGGATTTTTAAAACTATTTTTAATTAATTTAACAAAGAAATTAAAATAAAATAGAAAATAAAAAGGATACTGATCATGTGTGGTTGGATTGAGGGTCCATGATAAGGATTGTTTGATCTGGCGCGTTGGATTGAGGGTCCAGACTTTGAGGCACATGGTACACGTTACACCTGCAAAGCACAGAATCAGAGATAAATTTAAAAACAACACGCGCGCGTCTGAACCAATGGGGGGAAGACACGTCTTCGTCTTCAACCTTCAGACAAGACTTTCAACAGCGCTTTTGCAAAAAAGCGCTATAATAAGTGAACCCTAATTCTGCAAAATAACGAATAGGGGTAAACAAGCAAATAAATTTGGCGCGATGGTACCATTCAACTCGTCTTGTTCCACTGAATGTAACCATGTCTTTAATTTGCTTTAATTTTGGCCCTATTGAAGAACCCTAATTTTGAGCTAAGAAAACCCTAAAATGGTATATGCTACAAACAGCCATTAAAATCCAATTGAAGCTCCAGAAACGACCAGAGCTTCAAACCAAACACAATTATGCATCTACATCTTGTTAAACATGCGTGAGTTATGAGATATAAGTTGGTTTTAGTTTGAACAAACCGTGGCTTATATAGCTCGATTCAATGAGGTTTAAGACTTGGAAATGATTGGAATTGTTTCAGTGAAGCTCAGAGATGGTGTTTGAATGTTTATTTTGTATTGAAATGGACTGAAACTTAAAATTCGAATTTCAAGTTTCTTTGAAAATTACAAGTTGTTACAAGAGTGCTATGTGCTTATGAATGCTACTGAATTCGTCCTCTTCTTGTTACTGAAGTATGATAGTCTATATATAAGCATTGAGTGCTTAGAATTGAAGCTAAGAAGCATCTTAGTTGCCTTTGTGGAATTCTTGCATTTTTTATATTAAAAAGCTTTGAATTATTGACCAAGTCTTCTTGCCTTCAATGCACCTGCCTTGCTCTTCAATTCTCTGCAGAAAGATGAAGATTCCTTGGGTGAGTCATGCTTGGAAGTTAAGCTACCATTTATCCATCCATTTTCCTTTTAATTTTAATCTTAAAATAAGATAAAATCAAGCAAAAAATGAATAAAAATGGTGTGGGCTTAGTCTTGGTCGTGGGAGGCCCATAATAACATGGAAATGATGTTTGAATGCTGAAAACTTGGCCCCATTTTGAAAAAATACATTTTTGAGCAATGTTGATTTCATGCATTTTCCCAAAATTTAGCCAACTTCAACAAGGTGTAAATCCCTCTATTTTTGTCATATGAAGGAGATCTTGCACTTTTTGGAAACCTCAAAGAGTCCTCTAACCAATGTCTTTGGTCTCATGTCAAAATGATTTTTGATGCTCCTTGTGTGTCCTTTTGAAAAAAGTGTCTTTTTGTTGACTTTGAAAATGACCTGTAATGTCTTTGATCATATTTTTCAAATGGTGAATCCAATGACCATGGGATCAATGGCATTTGAAAGATAATTGAATTTCCTTCAAAACAAGCTTTGGTTTGAATTTTTTGGAAGAAGGATGAGAGAGTTATGATCAGTCAAAGTTGAGTTGACTTTTCAGGCAAAAACCCTAATTTTGAATCTTAGGGTTTTGTTGATTTTTGATCTTTCCTTGATGAATTATGATCATCCAATGATCAAATGATGAATCCTTTGACAAAATATGGACTTTGACAAAAAATTTCATTTTTGACTGTCTGTTGACTTTTTTGGTCAAACGGGTCGTCTGTTGACTGTTTGAGCTGCTGACGGTGCGTCTGAGCGAATTGAAGTTTGAAAATTTGTATGATGGTACTTTGAGATATATGGATGTGTATGAAATCCATTTGAGCTCTCAAAAACTTGTTTCTCCCGTAAAAACAAGAAAACCCTAGTCAGGGACTGTTTATGTAGGAGACAGTTAAGCGTACCTGATTTTTGTGCAGTGCTGAGTTTCTGCTAATCGCGTGATATTCAGAAGACTTCTAGCACAAAAATCTTGGAATTTTGAATTGTGAAAGATTGATTTGATTGATGGTACAAAACACTGAGAATTGTACTGCCAGCAGTTTGGCTGTCAACTGACTGTCCAGGTATTGATGTAGCAGTTAGAGTGAAAAATCAACAGTCAAAGTTAATTTTCTTTTTTTGTGTTGTTTTTGTTTTATGTGAAAAATGAAAGTTATTTACATGACTTGTTAAAAAAACACAGACATAATAAATAACTAATATTTACTGTATGCGGGCAAAATTACCGATAATAACCCTGAAAATCATTTAATGCACAGAAATAGGAATATTTGACTGGCAGAAAACACACAAAATATTATCTTAGTAATTAAGCAATATTATGACAAGTAGTACAACATTTAATACCGATAGTACAAATATTACATACTATATTGAACAGTACGACGAATAAACGGTACATTTAAGAAATAAGAAATACGGCAAATTTTAAGAATGACGGTTAATGACCCATGCTATGAACAATAACATGTAGATGATTGGGAGTGCAACCATTGCAGGTCCACACTCTTCAGGACTATGCAGGCAGAAGAAAGTCATGATCACCGTAGCAATGGTGATGACTGTAAGAAACAACAGTGTCTCTATCCACTTTGCCATTCTTGTCAGGGAAGAAGAGAAAATAGATATGAGGTAGGAATTTGAAAGATGAGTTAGAATTTGATGTGAGATTTTATGGAAGAAAATGAGAGGTATTTATAGAATGGAAAGAAGGATAGAGACGTTGGGGAATGATGTGATTCCGTACAAAAGGAAAATTTGAGTGGAAGTAAGATTTGAAAGAAAGTGGAGATAGTGTTGGGAAAAAGAGAGATTTGATTTTTGAAAAAGAGATTTGAAAAGATTTTTGAAAATAATGGAATATAGTACAAAAATTAGTGGGAAACAAAAGATAATAATGATCTACTTGTTACCAGTACAGTCTGAGTTTCCTGATTCTGCGCCTGCAAAAAGATTTAACTCTGTACCAATTGTGTCAGTACTATTTATCTGTAAATAAATAAATAGCATGTGTGAAGTAATAAACAGTATTTGGCGTTTGCGTAAGAATAAATTCAACTGCAAGCCAAATTACTGTATAAGAAAAATTCTAAAAACTAAGTGTTTCATATGTCAGGATATTTGTTGAAATAAAAATCCATGATTATATGAGACTCTTAATTTTCAGATTGGAGTTTTCTTAAAAAAGATGCAGGCAAATTTTGGGGTATAACAGGTATATTTTATGGTATATTTTATTGCACTGTTAGTGGATTGCGTTGATAAGGTTGCGTGGATAAGGTTGTGTGGATTTGCTAATTTGCAAACCAGATGTCTTACCATAAGTGTTCCGATTTTGAGGCGCGTAGGGGTGCAGTTTTCAAATTTTTTTGACTTTTTGAATGAATGGTAAAAAGTAAAATGGTAAAATGGTTATTAGTCTTTGAGGGTAAAATTGCTATTTTTTAAATATTGTAGGGGTATGAAGGCAAGTGTAGGGGTAGGAAGTAAAATTTTCTGTGTTCGAACAGCCACATGAATTTTTAGAGCACCTCCAACGGAGGTTTTTTGACTTGATTCGCCAGCATGGAATTTGCAGAAATACTATTTTTTCAACAACATGGCCATTGGAGTTCGCCAGCATGGCAGACCGTTGCATTATGATGCAATACTGTTTTGAATAGAACAATAATAAATACACTACATAGTTAGTTTTTCAGGTTTGTTTTCATTTTTTTTTAATATTATTTTGATATTTCTTTTGCTTTTACATTATAATAATTTAAAATTTTTACATTCAAATATTTACATTTATTTTTTTTAGTTTAAATAAAATATTAATATATAAAGTAAATTTGTGGAACCTAATATCAATTTTATGAATTTTTTAGAGTTGCACAATTAAAGTGAAAATTAGAGGAGTTATTGTTAGACGCTAGGCTTAAGGATCTAGAGGGGGGGTGAATAGATCTCTCAGAGTTTTTCGGAATTATTTCAAACTTAAGCGAAAGCGGTTCTGAATCGACTCGCGTCTATTCCGGACCGCTATTGAAAAGGTTGTATATGTGATGAAACCACAAAATAATTGGGATTAACAATGAAAGGATATACTATTGAAGCAATTTGTTACACCAATGAAAAACGATTAACTTCTATTTTGATAAACTTTGTTTCCAATGCTTTGATAATGGATGAAGCAAAAAGACAAACACTTGGTGATAATATTCAAATTGATTGTGATTCAATGTGTGGTGAATTGTGATGTTTACACAAGTTCTTAATACACAATTTTAACACTTGAATCGTTGATCAATTTGTAATTATAACCAAATATGAACAGAATGTAAATGAAAAGATAAAAGCGATAAGAACACGATATTTGTTCAGGCAGTTCGTCGATCGTCCTCGCTACGACTACATCTGCCCCCAATTCCAAACGGGAATTGGGAAGTCTTCCATTATTATTGAAAGCAGTTTATACAAAGAAGATAACAAAGCGATAAACAATAAACCAATTTTGTCGATCCTTTGAATCTTCTTCCCCCTTAATCTTGAGCCAGATCAAGGTCTTCCAAGAGCTTCACTTTGATCCCTTTCTGCAGTGTCTTGAATTGCTTGAACCCTTGTTCTTCAATCTTCACACTCAGCTGGATCCTTGATGAAGCCTCTTGATAAAAACCCCCAAAATTCACCAATCTTGGAGGACAAAACCCGCAGATTTTATTCACCAAAAACCCCACAAATCTTCACCCACTAGGAATCTTCAATTCCGTTCCATGGACGTTATCGATCTTGAACGCAAACCCTCAATGCAAAAATGATCGTGTGTAGTTGTGTTGGATTCGTGTCGATGATCGAAGATGAGAAGCCTTTGTGTATCTTTCAGTTGTTGGTGTTGATTCTTCAATAATTCACATTAGATAATATATATGAGAGCTGATCAGTTGGAGCATAGCAGATCTGCAATTTTGGCCTTTTTGAGCAAATAGGTCGACCTCTTGTAGTGCTTAGGTCGACCTAACAGAACTGGATTCAAGTTGGATGAAATTCTTGCCAGTTAGGTCGACCTGTCGAAGGTTTAGGTCGACCAGAATTCTGTTGAAACATGTTCTGAAGACTTTTCTTCGATTTAGGTCAACCTAGTTGTTATGTGAGTCGGCCTAACAGTGAGGTATGTAAATTTCATCATTTTAGGTCGACCTGGAGTGTGAGTAGGTCGACCTGTCTGTGGCATTTCTGAATCTTCTATGTTTTCCTTGTTTTGAGTCGACCTAGATGCAGAGCAGGTCGACCTGATTTGTCTTGAATAGCCAAACTTGCTTTTCCTTGAGTTCTTTTGCTTGTGCCTTGTTGCTTGTTTGCTCGTGGAGTTTGCCATGGATCAAAAACTCCTTTGTGAGTATGGACTTGTATTCACATACTCCCCCTTTTTGATGATGGCAAACAAGTAGTGAGAGCTCCGGCAAACAAGTAGTGAGAGCTCCCCCGGACTTGTATGGGTAAGCTCCTTCATACTGAGCTCCCCCGTACTCTCAGCACCGTCTCAGCACCTATCCCCCCCTTTGACAACATCAAAAGAAATACAACGAAGGAATAGTAGGAGAGAGTAGCAAGAGAAAATAGATATAACGCGAACATGCATAGCATAATAGGTAAAAGGCAAGTAGAGGTAGCATAATATCCAAACAAATTTAAAAGTACACCCAAGCACACATAATATTCCAACTAATTGAGGGAAACTAGACTAAGTGTTAGAAAGTTTAGCAAATAAACATAATGATGATGGAATGAAATGCAAATAAATGATGATATGAAGTGTGATGCATCCTAACGCCTGCCCCGTCTTCCTCTGCCTCTTTGAAACGATTGAGGACGATCTTCTTCAGCTTGTTCCAACAGATCAAGCACGGAGATGTTTAGAGTATTGAAGCTTTGACTTAGATTGGCATGGCGGTTCAATGCAGTCTCCTCAAAATGATTCTGTCTTAAGGTCGAGTTGGATGCAAACGTTTCAAAGTCGCTTTTGTGGTCTTGAACCAAGCTGTATAACGATTGATATTGTCGTTGTTGTTCATCATAGCGATCTTGTTGAAGCTGTTGCATGTTCTGGAATTGGAGTTGCTGTGTGTCGAAATGCTGTTGTTGTAGGAGTTGCATATTTTCAAGCATGGAAATGATGTTGGACTGATCCGGCGGAGGTGGAGCCTTGTATCCCCAAGGAATTTCTTCCTCTTGAGGAGGGACATATTGCCAATTTGGATCCGTGTCATGAGTTACATCTTCCATAGTGTGATCCTCATCATTTGCTATTTCTTGATCATTTCCTTCTTCTTCATTACCTGCAAGGTGGCCAAATTCCGTAGGATCGTCATAGTTGTATATGACCTTTCCGGTTCCCTTTTGAATAAGATAGTAGGTTTTCCTATCTGGATTCCAATGGTATCCCATGAGGGTTAAGGTTGTTTGGGAGAAATCTTGGGACTGCTTCAAGTGAATGTAGGACAATCCATCGAGTCTCATGCCGAAATGGTTCACGATTGTTTGAATGATCGAGCCATAACATAGAGCAGTAGTCTTCTGCTGTACCTCATGGAACTTGGCAGTTAGAAAGTGTGGCCAGTGTACACGCGTCCTGTTTTGCAGCAGATACATTAACACAACTTCATTTCTTTCAATTCTTGTGAATCCGCCTGCTCGTGGTCGAACGACTCGTGAGATAATCCAATTTAGGAGCCTAGGATCTCTCTTTAAGTGCCCAGCTGTGATTGTTTCATTTGGTTTATCAAAGACGGAAGGGTCTTTGAGAATTGATTTCATGTAGGCCACATGATCATAGTTGGCCGGGATCTCACCGTCTTCTATACGGACTTCATCTCCTACAAGTGTAAGGCCAAAGATACTTATCCAGGCCCGTTTGTCAACAACATGTGATCTCGACCCCATCTTAAATCGAAAATTAC